>NC_090766.1:27964093-27971593 GCF_036898095.1 Palaemon carinicauda
AGTACTGGGTCCGGCAGAGGGATCAGCCTCAGTTTCAGTTCCAGTACTAGAGGGAACCAATTGCTCTTTGGTCACTTGGGAGCCACTAGAGCTGCCGTTCCCTGAAAGAATCTCAGCTTGTTGAGGACCTTCATTAAGAGATTGGTTGGAGGGAACAGGTAAATCCAGTCCCATCTGTTCCAGTCGAGAGACATGGTGTCCACCGCTTCCGCTAGAGGGTCCTCTTACGGGGCCACATAATGAGGTAGTTTCTTGTTGTCACTCGTTGCAAAGAGGTCGATCTGCAGTTCTGGGACTTGACGTAAGATGAGGGAGAATGATCCTGCGTCTAGGGACCATTCTGACTCTATCGGCGTGAGCCTGGATAGAGCGTCCGCCATCACATTGCGGAACCCTTGAAGGTAAACTGCTGATAAATGCCATCTCTTCTTATCCGCTAGGCGGAAGATGGCCAACATCACTTGGTTGATTTGGGGTGATCTCGAGCCTTGACGATTCAAACATCTCACTATCACCTTGCTGTCCAGGATCAGTCTTATGTTGACTGAATTGCAAGGGGATAGTTTCTTCAGCGTGAGAAAAACTGCCATGGCTTCCAAAATGTTGATGTGAAAGGTCTTGAATAGAGAAGACCAAGTCCCTTGGACTTTCCGTTGGTGGGAGTGACCTCCCCATCCCTCCTTTGATGTGTCCGTATGGATGATGATTGAAGGTAGAGGTGGTTGCAAGGGCACGGACCTCTTCAGGTTCTTGGCCTTCGACCATCGCTTGTGAAGTGATCGTAGTCAAGTCGGTATCAGTCTTCTTAGAACTCTTCGAGCGTTTGATGCGTATCTTCTCCAGAATCCTGATGCATCCTTTAGCTGTGCTCTTAGCGCTGGGTCTGTCACTGATGCAAACGGAAGAGAACCCAGTACTCTCTCCTGTTGGCGTCTTGATATCCTGTCGGATTTCAGTAGTCTCTTGACAGATCCCGCTATTTCTCCCCTCTTCCCTGGGAGAATGGAGAGACGGTGTGACTTCAAGTTCCAATGTATTCCTAGCCATTGAAACTCTTGAGCTGAAGATAATCAAGACTTCTTGACGTTGATCTTGAATCCAAGATGTTCCAGGAACTGGATCACTTTCTTGGATGCTTGCATGCACTCCGTCTCGGATGCTGCCCACACCAGCCAGTCGTCCATGTAGGCTACTACCTGGACACCTTCTAGGCGTAGTTGTTGAACGACTGCATCTGCAAGCTTTGTAAAAATCCTTGGGGTTATATTTAGTCCAAAGGGCATGGCTCTGAAGACGTATTTCTTCTTCTGTAGCCGGAATCCTAGGTAGGAGGAGAGGGGGCGGTTGATTGGAATATGCCAATATGCCAGGTCTATCGAGACTGTGTACGCCCCTTTTGGCAGCAGGGTCTTTATGTGTTGAAGGGTTAACATCCTGAACTTGTTGTTTTCTATGAACTTGTTGAGTGTCGACAAGTCCAGAATGACTCTGAGTTTGTCCGAGTCCTTCTCGGGAACACAAAACAGCCTTCCTTGGAATTTGATGGACTTTGCCCTCCTTATCACCCGTTTGCTCATGAGCTTTCGGGTGTATTCTTCCAGGACGGGGGTGGAGTGTTGGAAGAATTGAGGAAATGATGGTGGAGCTGTCCTCCAGCTCCATCCTAGTCCGTTCTTGATTAGGCTGTGGGCCCAAGGATTCAAGGTCCAGCGATCCTGAAATTTTTGGAGTCTTCCTCCTACCGGAAGCATCTCATTGCTTCGACTGTCCAGAGGACTTTCCTCCTTGACCGCGTCCTCCCTTACCCCCTCTTCCTCTTGGAGGGTATCTAGAGGAGCCCCTTTTCGACCCTCTACCTTTAGGACGAAAGGTAGTGGTCTGCCTCTCATACGCAGGATTAAATGCTGGTTACTGGGCAACCAGCTGCTGAGGCACCATCTGGTAAGTTGTCTGGGGTTGTGCCACCATCTGGGGCACCGCGGTCATGGGAACTGCGAGAAGTTGTTGCTGCTGTTGCTGCTGTTGTCTGACAGGGCGAGAGGGTAACCTGGGTCTTTTCGTCTTCCTCTTAGGTTGGGGACCCTCATCCGGGAAGACCACTTTGCTCATGAAGAGGTCTTTCCCCCAGATATTGGAGGCTATCAGCTTCCTGGATTCGTGTTTTACTGCAGCCGAAGCAAACACGAACTCCCTACATGCGCGTCTGGCTCTAACGAAGCCATATAGGTCTTTGTCAAGCGTAGCCAAATGTCATTTGGCCATAACCTCATTCATATCTGGGGTACTGCTGTTGCTTGCTGTTGCCTCCAATCAAATCTGGAGGGACAGGGATTCGGCAAGTCTCTCCTTTGTCTCTTAATCCCTACGCAAGAGAAAGTCAGACAGCTTAGAGAGGTTTTCGCTGAACTGGCGTCCAGCAATATCTGCCTCCAACTTCCTAACTGAGAAGGTAAGGTGGAATTCCTTCCAGTCCTTATCCTCCGTAGGCAGGGCTAGGGATAAGGGTCCACACTCCTCGAGTGTAGGGCAAGGTTTGCCTGCCTCTATTGCCTTCATAACTGCCTTAAAACCTTTTGCAGTAAAGGGAAAGGCTAGGTTGGCTGGAGAAAGAAAGGAGGGGTGTTTCTTGCTAAGGGCTGACACTTTGGAGTTAGTGAAGCCCTTGCCTTTCAGGCTACTTGACAACAGAGCCTGAGCTTTTTCATGGTCAAGAACTATGACCTCCTTTGGTTCTGTCTCCTCCTTGGACGTAGGTTTCGCCTTCAAGCGGACAAAGCAGTCTGGGTAAGACTTAAAGCTGGGCCAGAAGTTGATTTACTCTATAAGGACAGCCCCCAGCTTTTCTGATATGAATATCTTACCATTGGTAATAGGCATGTATTCTGCATGCCTCCAAGGGTTCACATCAGAACAAGGTGGAAGATCTTTCACGTTGAGTCTTCTCTGAGACTCACGGGACGCGGCGAGATGGTCCATCCTTCTCTTCAGTTCAGCGTCCCTTTCTTCGTTCTGCTTATAAAGACTCTCCATCATAGCCATGAGACTAGCCAATGCTTTATTTATGTCATCTAATGGAGGAGCAGAAGACGTAGAGGGTAATGGTTCTAGGGCCGGAACCGACAAAACGGACTCTGATTCAACGTCATCCTCTTCAGTTTCGGGAGCCAGGGTAGACTCCTCTTCTAGACCTTCCGCTAGAAGGTCTTTCTCAGTGTCCTCAGACAACTCCGACATCCTCTCATCTAGGTGGATGTCCTTCATCGCGTCAGAGACGTCCGTATCTACGGAAATCTGGACGCAAGGGATCTCAGGTTGAGGCTGGGGTATAACAGCTTCCCCACCCATCTTAGGGAACAGGCAGGCGAGCATCCGTTCATTCAGAAGGTAAGGCACCGTGGCATTCTTTTGAAAGCTACAAACCCATCTGCGCAGCTTACTTCGTGCTGCATCCCTTGACTCCGCTGTCTTGGGGTCATCAAAAGCCTCAGCAACCAAGGCCTTGCAAACATTGCAGTCCTGGGGATCCCTTGGAGATGGAGCAGAGAGAATGAGCCCTGCACTCTTCATGGCCACAGAAGTCCTTGCTCCTCACGTTGCAAAAGACTCTAAGGCACTTGGTATGGTCCTCCCGTAAAGAGAGGAAAAATAAATGAGTATGCGGTAGTTCATCTCAGCTGACAAACTATATAAAATATTATTATTATTTTTGCATATATTATTGCATATAGCTTAGGATAGACAAGCTAGAAAGGAATTAGGAAAGACATACTTGTGTTTCCTGTCCAGCCAATTGCTGCGACCTCCCCTATAATTAAAACCTAGAGTTTTCCTATTCAGGAAACCCGTTGGAAGAATTCTAACCTGTAAGGATAGAGAAGTGTAACTTAACACTGACTTTCCAAAGGTTTTAATTATGTGGGTAAATTGTAACTGATCATCTATCAGTATGTTGAAAGAAACCTTTTCTTTCCATATATAATTGATCTTAACAATAGACTGTGCAAGGATACACAGGGTATGTTGGAAAATAACTACTGTATAATTTATACTATAGTTTTCTGTCTGCAGTATGATCTATACTACAAATATACTGGCTACTGTATAATCATATACTGTAGTTTTAGCCGGCATGTTGCCGGCTAGGCTAGCACCTGGTGGCACAGTCCAGCCGGCGAGACAGTAACGGCACACCGGTCCAGCCGGCGTCTTGCCGGCTAGGGTAGTGGCCGGCAGCATCGACCCGGCCGGCATCTGCCAGCTAGGTTAGTACCCGGCGGCACTAGCTGATAGAGAGAGAGAAAGTAAGGAGTGAAGGGTACCTTATTAAATGTGTATTAACAATAAATAAGGATGTAAGTACTCAATCTTACTGCCTTCCTCCAGAATGAGGGTTCAAATGGAAGGGGGAGAATGTATCATTCAATCTTCCATCCAAACACAAACCATTGCCGGTCACTGCCGGTCACTGGTATGTGGATGGCAGTCCAAGAGAGGACTGAAGAACACTCTGCAGTATAGGGGTCCCCCACCGGCAGCTGGCCCAGCCAGCACAGGTTTTCCCAGAGCCTTGCGTCCATAAGGAAAGGCTGAGCGACTAAGTAGCTGCATGTAGGAGCCCCGGCCAGCCCCACAACCCGCCGGAAAGCGGTGAGTTTGTAGGACGACGGCTAAAGGGTTATGATGGCTAGGCCATCACTAAAGGACAGAGCGGGTAGGAAAAAGGGTCCTGTATGAGGTGTGGAAGGAGCCGGCAGGGTTGCCGGTCCTACCACACCACAAAGAAACTCTGTTTCAATATCAGCGCCATCCTAGGTGGCAGGAGAATATCTATTCTCCCACCTAGGGTCTGCCAATATAGTTAAGCGGACGGCGGCAGTCTTGCCGCCACCTCTCAACATAGGAGAAACAGAGTTCTAGTGCTGGCGCCATCCTAGGCGGCAGAAGAATATCTATTCTTCAGCCTAGGGTCTGCGAGCACAGGACTAGTCTTCTAGACCGCAGGGAGAAGGTGGCGGCATCATACAACCACTTTAAGTGCGGCCTAGGGAGGTCTAGCCTCCTATGCCGGCAGCTTATTTTCAAAATACTGGAGGTTTAAAAATTTATCAAATGGCAATAAATTATAATCAAGAGCGAATTTGAACATTTATTTTACATAAAACAGAAATTTCACTGAAATATGTATTAGAGAAAATGGCTCAGAATCGTAGGTTGTCTTATTGCTTCTTGGCATTTAAGCAAGGTATCTGTCCCTATGAAGACCGATGATGCGACCTCACTAATAACCCCCAATATCAGAAAAGTTCTCAGGATCTATAAAAATGCGATAAATACACTCTATTAATAGAGAGCAAATATACGAAAATATAATATCAAAATGATTTAATTGCCAATTAATATAAATGTATGAAGATCGAACAAATATGAACTCGAACGAGCAAAATAAAACAGACATCACAAATATAAGTAATTAAACCGTCAATAAATTCTAAATTTTATTTAAAAACAATATGGTTGATCCTTTGGATGATTTTTTATGGTTCAGGTTAAGGAGACAATTCATTCAAAGTGAATGAGTAACTAGAGTGAAATTTACAAGGCACAAGCATCAATGTGGTTTGCAACTTACCTCCACTCTAAGCAAGCCTCTCTAGGTCAATTGCAGCTGTCGTTGTTAATTCACAAGTCGATGTAACTCCATGGTATAGTAGCCTCAAAAAGAAGTAATCCAAGTGCTCACACTTCCAAGCAGGATCATCCTTGACCAACGGTCACACTAGTCACTTAATGCTTCATGATAAAATTTTGGCTGGATAGGTGAAAATTACAGAAGAGTTGACACGCCCTTCTCAGCTGCTGAGTGAAAATGCACTCCCGTCTTCAAACGCTGGGACTAGAAGTAAACTTTTGAGGTGGATTAAAGGTTTTCGTTCAGTCTCAAAACTCTAGTATTAAATTTAATCACTTTAAAGGAGGAATTTTATGGTTGCAAACTATTGATGCTTTTCCAAACTTAAAACATAACATTCTGAAACTGAACGAGTCTCCAAAGTAAGAACACGAACTAACCATTATAAATAATCTAAACTTTTCCCAAAAACTAAAAAAAAACTTAGAATTTTGAAACAAGTAAAGTAGAAATCAAGGACCATAAAACGGATTTTGAGCGAAGCGAAAAATCTATTTTTGGGTGAGATGGCCATGTCGTCCTGATGGAAGTTCCTATAGGGTAGCTTCCTAGGGTATATTACAACTAAGGCGATATTCCCAGAAAATTTACCTTAAGGTACCCAGAATTCTAACTCCTGGAGCGAATATCCCTAATGAAAGTACCAGGGATATCGCGAAATATCGGAGGACGTATTCTTGACACGCCACATGGCTATCTGCACCCCGAACAGAGATAACACTTCGAAGGGGTCAATTGGCAAGAAAACGAAAACGAGAAAGAAAAAGGAGAGCCGCTCGCAAGGCTCTCTCTTCTCCCGTTTCATAAGCGTGCATTGCGCCGATTCTGGCGCCATCTGTATTCCTTGTAGCGATACACGAGGTGCTACAGATACTGTATGTAGGGAGGGGTCCTACAGCCCTTTCATAGAAAGGGAAGGGCGGGTCCATCAGGACGACATGGCCATCTCGCCCAAAAATAGATTTTTTGCTTCGCTCAAAATCCGTTTTTTGGGCTCAAGCCATGTCGTCCTGATGGAAGTATACCAGAGCATTACTGTATCTGTGGATTCTCAGAACGTGCCGTACTCCCCGGAGGTATTTCCCCGGTCGACTAGACCTAGAGACCTAAGATGTTACCGTTATACATCTTTTCAACTAACCATAAACCATGTTAGAGCTTCCTGCCCCCTACAGGGAAGAGTCCTACTAGACTCTGGAAAAGTCTCGAAGAGTACATATACATATGTATGAATACCAGGCAAGCCAATATAGTGGTCACACCCTATATTAAGTAAAGCATAATTTGTAAAGAACCACTGCGTCAATATGAAATATCGACCAGTTCTCCGCTCCATACTTGTATTGGACAAAGGTTTATATCCGCCTAGGAGAAAGCATAAGGGAAAGCATAAACCAATGCAACATTAGCTTGCATAAAGGAACAATCTATTAGAATTATCCCAGATAAATATACATAGAATGAATGCTCAATTATACCAATAAATTGACACAGGTGAAGGAGACGCAAGGTTCTCAAGAACCAGTTTATTGACAGGCAATAAACAGACAGGTTAACAACAATTATATATATATATATATATATATATATATATATATATATATATATATAAGAGGAGGATAACCAAAACTTTAAGCATAAGTATGATAGTAAACAGAAACTTGTTTATCTGAAAGAAAAACATTAGTGCCACTCTTAACATACCGAGGTATCAAAGTCATAAAAGTCTGTATTACTAATCAGTGACATTAGCGTTAGAAACGCTCGGCACACATGTCTGCACTTATGCTAGGTTCACCTTTGGAAGTGGA
>NC_090766.1:27976593-28021593 GCF_036898095.1 Palaemon carinicauda
CATGGGTTACAGGCGATAACATCGCCGTGAAAGATTTCTTACGACTAATGTATTTAACTTGCATGACAATTATGTTGTCTGAGGCTTTAGTGCGGTGTTTTGATAAAAAGCTAATGCCCGAAAGTACAGAACTAGATGTATATAAACAGATAAAGAAACACATGTCTAAGTGTACTGACCTTGATCCCTTGCTTACTCAAGTTTTTGCAAAAAATGAAACTAAGCCACAACAAGTAAACATAGTTAATAATCAAGTTGCAGGAATGACGTGTTAAAATTGCAAACGTCAAGGTCACTTGATTGCAGACTGTAAGACGCGATTTTGTTCGATTCATAATAGTTCAACCCAATCATATAGTCGATGCTACCCGCATAATCAACAACAGAATACTAGAAACACCCAGACAGTTCCCTATGGAAATAAAAAGAAAAATCCTCAGTTTAATAAAAAAGAAACAGCCAAACGGCAATGCAGTTCGAAATCAAAAACAAACAAATAGTGCTTCAAATAACTCTGTTCCTGGGCCGTCTAGCCAGAACTCGCAAGGTCAGACAAATTTTCAGAATGTGCAAAGCAAAGCAAATACCACATAATTAACTCCATTGGCGAAGAGAGTGATGTTGGGTAATTCGTATCAACATCCTTTGTATCAAGTAATCCGTTTAATGATTTATCAGATCATTGTGAGGCAATAGATTTTCCTATGAAACACACGGCCGAATCCAATAAATCAGTGCAGGTTCCCGTAGATTTGCAACAAATTCACGCAATAATAAGCCAAAATGAGTTACGACCAACATTATATGCTGTAAATTTAGAACACCGATCCTTCACATTGTTTTTTGACTCTGGTAGTAAACATAATATCATGGATTTGAGGACTCATCACTTGTTATTTTCGAACTTCCCTATAGAGAAGTCCGAGGTAAGGCTCTCGGGTATAGGAAATAATGAATTAAATGTAATAGGAGTAACTCATGTTCAGTACAAGGTCGGTAAGCGCACGTTTGCCGATACCTTTATCGTTATACAAAACATTGATATGTATCCAGCCGTAATTATAGGATACCCGTCTATGGGCACTCAAAACATTACCTTAGCTCCTGCCAAACACGGCGTGTATATCAAAGGAAAATTCTATAAGTCTTCTAATACCTTAAAATCAGTTTTGGATAAAAAGGAGACGACAAATAAAACAGTAACGTACGTTGAAGAACCAATCACTTGTCTCATGAATAAAGAAATAATATACGCGACCCAACTCGTTCACCCGTAATATCATCTTGCACGCAATCTATTGAGCCGAATGTAATTTTGAATATATTAGTGCGAGTAAAGAAAAAATTGGCCGGGATCTGAAATATTAATCCTTTCCGACACTTTGAAAACTAACGGATTGTCCGTCACACAAGCTATTTATACAGTCGGCTCACAACAACAATGTAATATTGAAGTCTGTAATCATTTGAATACCACTTTAGTAATTCACAAAAATCAACATATCTTGGATGTGGAAGTTTATAAACATCGCATTCTTACCGTCGCTGAGATCAATCACTTTCAATCAGTTGCGGATGAATCTCTTTTGCAATCTATGAAAAATAAAATCAATAAAGACATTCAAGAAGAGCAAATTCAGCAGAAATTTTTTGATCTTTTAACTAAATATCATGATGTTTTCTCCACTACGGGTAGATCCTTAGGTAAAACGGATGTCATAGAATACCAAATAAAGTTAAAAGACAAGCAGAAAATTATCTATGTACCCTCATACAGACTCCCTATGAAATTCCAGAATGAGATAAATGATGAAGTAGGTAAAATGCTAGAAGAAGGAGTCATTAGGAAATCGAACAGCCCTTATAATTTTCCTTTAATAATTGTACCGAAAAAAGATCGAACATGGCGTATCTGCGTACACTTCCGTCACTTAAATGAGGAAACAATCCCTGATTGATTCCCAGTGCCATGTACTGATGATATTTTATCTTTGCTAGGTCAGAACAAATATTTTACCAGTTTGGAATTACTTAAAGGCTTTCACCAGATATCATTAGAAGAAGATAGTATCCCATACACTGTCTTCACCACAGCCAGGGGACATTATGAATTTTTTCGTATGCCTTTTGGTTTACGTTGTGCTCCCATAATGTTTACTAGAATGATAAACATAGTGTTTGGAGTCTTGTTAGGGGAGATATTGCATGCCTATATGGACGACCTTGTAATCTTTTCTAATACCTTAGAAGAACATCTACATAAACTGGAACTAGTGCTACAGAGACTAAGACAGCATAATTTAAGGGTAACGATTAGTAAGTGTGAATTCTTCAAAACAGAATTAGTCTATTTAGGTTTTACGGTGTCTAGTCAAGGTCTTAAAGTAGTCCACGATAATGTGTCGGCTATCCGTAACTCTCCGATACCTACTAATGTCATGGGAATACAGCAATTTCTGGGATGTAGTGGGTATTATAGGCGTTTTATACGCAATTATATAATAATAACCGCTCCCATAACCGATCTTACGAAGAAGGGCGTAGATTTCATATGGTCTGAGCAGCATCAACAGGCGTTTGATACCTTGAAAGATGAACTGTGTAGTTCTCCTATCTTAAAATTTCCTGACTTCGGTAAGGAATTCTTCATTGCAACAGACGCCTCAGACCTAGGAGTAGGTGGGGTATTGCTTCAGCAATATGACAAACAGTTTTTCCCTATAACTTTTTATTCACGTAAACTGAGACCTTCCGAAGGTAAGTATGCAGTAATAGACAAGGAAGGGCTAGCTATTGTTAATTCACTAGTGCATTTTAAGTTCATAATATACGGTTATCCTGTCAAGGTTCTTACTGATCATAAGCCCCTAACCGACTTCTTTAAAGGCTTTAGTCACAGCCCCAAATGAACTCGGTGGCATTTGATCATCCAAGACTTTGGCGCGAGGATCGGGTATTTACCTGGGATAGCAAATATCATTGCTGACGCATTATCATGCAACCCCGTGTCATCTTGTGCGGAGCCATTAGCTGAATTAATAGATATATCAACATCCATGCCTATTGTTAAAACAGTTTTTGAACAGGAAGATCTGGGCTGGAGCGCTGAACTAATACAGACTGAGCAAAGAAAAGATCAGCAAATAGAAAAAATCATAAATGCTTTGAACGGAAATCCTAAGGAAAAGGAATATATAAAGTATACGCAACAGAATTATATAATCAAAGATAATATTCTGTGTAAATCCGTGACAAGGGAAAACCCGCAATACACCACAGGTGAGTAACGACCCAGGTAGTGGTACCAATCTCACATAAACCCACTCTCCTAAATTGGTTGCATGCAAATCCATTGCATGGACACCCGGGGTTCTCCATAATGTCACAGAAAGCAAAATCATTGTTTTATTGGCATACGATGCTTACAGATATAAAAAAGCACATAGCTAATTGTCGCACTTGTCAGGAAAACAAAGGGCACACGAAAACACCTGTCAGCCTAGGGGCTTATCCCATGCCCAATCAACCCTTTGAAAGAGTACATTTAGATTTATTAACAGGTTTTACGAGTCAGACAGAGGAAATAAGCACCTCTTAGTAATTATAGATGCTTTGACTCGATATACAGAACTGATTGCGCTTAAAACTAAAAACCGCGATTGAATGCGCTAGGAAGTTTTACGAGTGCTACATTTGTAAACATGGAATTCCACACATGATAATCTCAGACTCGGGTGGAGAATTCAATAATCATTTCCTTAACTCATTGTGTGAATTCCTGGGCATAAAGAAAATCAATACCATGATCTATCACTCAGAGTCAAATGGGCTAGTGGAAAGAGCGAATAGGAAGGTTTTAAACATATCAAGAGTTACACTAGGGGGATCAGACCACAACTGGATATTGCCATACCTGTGGTACTAAGTACTCTGAATCACTCATATCATGTATCTATTAAAATGTCGCTGCACGAGGCACTGTATGGTACCCCAGTTAGAACGCCTTTCCATGTATTAACGCCTACAACTAATTTATCAAATCCTCTAAAGGATGTTATAAATGTAAGCATAAGTCATTATGATATCCTTCGAAAGAATCTAGAAGAATCACAAATCATATTGAAAAGGAATCATGATAAAATAGCGAAGCCAACTAAAACATATACCGTGGGTGATAATGTTTACATACAAGTAAATGTACGTAAAGGACTCAATTACAAACTGACACCTAAGTTTGAAGGCCCATTTGACATTTTGGAAACATTAACGGCCAATAGACTTAGAGTTCAAAACGTATCCCAACCCACTGATGAGAGAATTGTACCATCGGCTCACATAAGAAATTAAAATAAGAGAGAAGGAAGTAAGGGAAATTTTTGTATCTATCAAACTTGTATCATATTTGTATGTAAACATTTCTTTTTACAACAGGAGTAATTGCATATGTTTTTCTCATTGTAGGTTTCAAAAATGAAGATTTTATTGTTGGAAGTGATATTGTTCGCTCAGACATTTTTTTCGTATGGGAAGAGCCCTAAAACTAAAATTATAAATTTTAAATATGGCACTATTGTAGAGAGAACAGAAGACGTTTTCATTACATCAAGCATTATAGTTATAGAAGTAAATATGCAAGCAATTTTCCTCCCAGAGAATGACGTCACTAACTTAAAGAGCGACCTGTCAAGGTACGCTGCTTCATGAATGAAATGCATCAACGTCATTTTCCTTTTAATACAGAGAGTTTGCTTGCACCAACATTAAGCGTTGCAGAAATGTTATCATACGACTTGCAAAATAAAACTGACGAGGCAGAAGCTCTGGCTCGTGACCTACTGATGTGGACAGTGCGACACAATAACCTTGAAAGACGTAACCCGTTATTCTTGCTGTGCTAAACATCTTTGGATCTATTGTAAGTTTAGGCTTAGGAATTTCAAATCGTCTTAAAATCAGTAATCAAAATAAGAAAATTGAATTTTTAGAACATGAAAACGAACTAGTTTTATCAGAACTGAGGAATAAATTAACATCAATTAATCAAATAATGAGTTTGGTGAACGAGCATTCTAGTAATATCAGTCAGATTATGGAAGTACAAAACTTGCTGGCAACGTTAACGTATTATGATTCAAAAATAGATCATATCCATACTAAAATTTCACATTTTATTGAGAAATCAAAAGACTATGTGGAAGCTATTACGTTAGCAACTAGGGTGTTTTATCACCGCATCTTTTGCCAATTAAAGACCTAACGTTAATTTTGGAGAACGGACGGAAGAAAATGGGTTATGTTCCTTTGTTAAACGCCCATAAGTTAGAATTTTATTATAGCTTAATATCAGTAAGCGTTGAAAATTACAGGATCATGATTACAATTCCCTTTGATTCTTCTGATGCCTGGCAAGCATACAAAATATCACCATTCCCAACTTTCATGACGAATAACTCAAGTCCAGTAATATCCAGTTTGACAGGACACGTATTGATTTCCCCTGATAAGGAACCATATACGGTCATTAGAGACTTAGATAAATTAACTCACTGTTCAGAAGCAATGCATAATAAAGTATGTACAAATGACTCCTTTGAATTCCATCGTATATCAATGGATTCATGCGATTTAGGTATAGTGCTAAACGGTTCTCTCTCCCATACATATGAAGATTGTCTGAAAAAACTTTATCCTTTTGACGATAATAAGTTCAATTATAGATTGAACAACGGCTCGTGGATACGATACGACAAGGCCGGTTTCAATGTATCATGCCCGGACGGATCCACGACCCACTCCCAGGTCTTCGATGCAGCTTACTGTTGCATCGGGACGTCCACGAATTACACGGTCCAAGGAATCAACACTATCATCAGGGAACGGGCCTACTTCGCGAATTTCATGTGGACCACTAAAATCCTATCCTTACCTCTCCCATACAACGTACGGGTGGCTAATCGGTTGACGAAATTAGCCGAGATGGACCACCCGTCACAGACTTATGCAGGGGGGAATCTTCGTTTCTACATGTCACTGGCATCAATCAGTGTTACGGTGATGATTCTTATCGCTGTTAACATGCTTGCTTAGCGTAGGTTGAGGCAAAAACAGGTGGAGCTCCAGAGGAACGTTTTGCTACGTCCAGACAACACTCCTATTGCATTGAAAGCATTTATATTTAGAGCCGTTTGAAATTGGACATTTCACTTGACTCGTGGGGGGGGGGTGGTAAAATTGTCTGGAACTGAGAATTGTGTGAAAAGCGGTCAGTACGCTAGTAATATGTAGTTGAAGAGACTCCAGGACATTGCATTATATATATATATATATATATATATATATATATATATATATATATATATATATATATATATATATATATATATATATATAAAGTTAAAAAGTGTTTTATGGGCACCTAATAAAATATTGTAGCCCTATATGTTAAAAAAAAAGTATCTTTTGGGCACCTAATAAAATATCTAAGCCCTATATGCATATATATATATATATATATATATATATATATATATATATATATATATATATATATATATGAATATACATACATACATATATATATATATATATATATATATATATATATATATATATATATATATATATATATATATATATATATATATATATATGAAACCGTGGTGTGTGTACGTACCAGGAATTTTTATCTTGTGTACATTAATGTCAAATTTGATGTATTTATATCTTTACCAAGGTAACAAATATTCTTAATCAGTTACTAATGAACAATCATATCAGTTTTGATGTAGTTATATATTTATCAAGGTAACAAATATTCTTAATCAGTTACTAATGAACAATCATATCAGTTTTGATGTAGTTATATATTTATCAAGGTAACAAATATTCTTAATCAGTTACTAATGAATAATCATATCAATTTGATGTAATTATATCTTTACCAAGGTAACAAATATTCTTAATCAGTTACTAATGAATAATCATATCAATTTGATGTAATTATATCTTTACCAAGGTAACAAATATTCTTAATCAGTTACTAATGAACAATGATATCTATTATAATATATCTGTATCTTTAACAAAGGTAACAACTATTCTTTAACAAGTTACCAATTGGTATGTACATGTATATATTTTGCCTAACTGTTTTCCCGTATACCACTTTCCTTTGTCCTTTCCCAGAAACTTGTTTGCCTTCGTTTCACACTCCTTGTTCTTACTTGGTCCGCCTATCCTAAATTTTTTCGACCCCTAAATGTAATTTTCAATCAGTCTCCACTCAGCAAGTAAACCAAGGACTTTAGTGCCCGGCAGGGAAGCAGTCCCCCAATACTGTAATGTATCTATAACCTAAGTATAAGTGATATTATTGTAAGGGTTTAATAACAAATTGTGCTTTTGTTTCAAGTGTTCTCAATTTCCAGAGTGATTACTTTTCGAGACGTGGTTGTCCTTTGTCATTTGTCATTTGTCCTATTGTGTCATTCTTGTCCTTTATGCCCTTTGTTTCCTTTTATATGGACTTTAAGTTTAATTGTAATGTTTTGTAAATAATTTTTGCATTATTATATTTAAATCTTGTTTGATTGTATTCTCATTCAAATACCTTTATTTTGTATTATTATGGTCCATTGAACCCACCTGCTAAAATGGTAAATTACCCTTCTCTCTCACGACTGTAATAATATATATATCCAAAGTCTTGTATGAAAAATATGTAGAAGTATGTTTTTTATACCGTGAGATTAATGACCTTTTCAAGAGTACGATGACTGTCATAAATTGCTGTCCACGATCAATGAACTCTTTTGAAGGTGACGTGTGTTGAGTCTGGTAGGTGATGTGTTGAAAGTCTAACAGTAAGAGTCCATTCCTTTTATATGGACTTTAAGTTTGATTGTAATGTTTTGTAAATAATTTTTGCATTATTATATTTAAATCTTGTTTGATTGTATTCTCATTCAAATACCTTTATTTTGTATTATTATGGTCCATTGAACCCACCTGCTAAAATGGTAAATTACCCTTCTCTCTCACGACTGTAATAATATATATATCCAAAGCCTTGTATGAAAAATATGTAGAAGTATGTTTTTTATACAGTGAGATTAATGACCTTTTCAAGAGTACAATGACTGTCATAAATTGCTGTCCACAATCAATGAACTCTTTTGAAGGTGACGTGTGTTGAGTCTGGTAGGTGATGTGTTGAAAGCCTAACGGTAAGAGTCCATTTCTATCACAGTGGAGATTTCCACAAAATCTAACAATTCAGCATATTGACAGAGCAACATTGCATTTAATTGATCAGAGGGGTAAGCAGTACCACTCAAGAGATCATAAGAACAAGTAGGTAATCGTCTAAAGAGTATCGAGCAATGTAAAGTGTATTCACAAACCTTTTTATGATAGTGTAAAAAAAAACCATGTTCCGATGTCTCATTATCCGTCGACATGGGACATAATTGGTGTCAAGTGAAAGAATACGTCTATTTGTTTATGCTGTGAATAAAGTTGTTCTTTAACCGGTAAAATAAAAGTTCAAAAGGCCTAGATATGCAAGGACTAACATAGCATACGCTGGTGCTGCGGGAGATGAAAACGAAGGAGTACCTGGTTTATATTGATGTCGATAAAGAATATAGACGAGAGCAATGAACGTAAGACTTAGTAAATAGATTAGATAACCTAGCTGACTTAGTAAACAGATTCTTAGTTGAACGAGAAGGAGAGCGACGCTCAACCACAGCATATCCGACATAAATAAACGAAGTTCAAACGTACACGAGTGAAAGCACACATGCACAGCCGAGTGAAGATACTCAAAACGTTGTAGTTCGAAATTTGCCAGAATTCCAGGCAAGTGTTAGGCCTTTTGATGATCAACGGCGTAAAGTAGCCACATATGGATGGTCAGAAAAAGAAAAGCAATATAGGTCATTAGGTTGCTGAAAGTTATACTGAAATAAAACGACGTTTAATTGAGAAGTACCCCTTACCCACTCCCAGGGAAGGTGATGTGGAAGTAAATTATAAGCCAAAAATTCTCAAGGATGAGTCCGTTCTCCTTTTTGCAACTCATATTTTTGAGATTATGATTCATTTGCTACATGGAGTGCCAATCTTCCAGAAAGTGATAAAAAAGAAATTGCCCCTAAATATATTCACAGATTAATAAACCCGTATTTATGTGAGAAGAGTCTTCAGATGTTGGCAGTGTGAGGGAGAGGGGCACCAACGAGAGGAGTGCCCCACCCAAGGATCCCTCTCGCTGTTACTCTTTTCAGGCCTACGATTATCTATCTCGAGAATGCCCAGCAAAAAACGCCGAGGGCGGGCAACTGTGGCACACGCACACCACTCATAGGCCAACATCTGAGGAAAAGGAAACAGAGGGAGGAGACGAGGGAGATTGATGCTCTCCCCCCCGCATGACAACAGAAGCAGTCAAGCATGCAGTTGTGCCCCCATCGGTACCACTGACCTCACCCCCGCAGCACTAGAGACAGGAGCAGGGGCCAGCGGTATTGCAAGCGAGGTCGTTGGCACGTGCCCCACATATCCTAATGGGCGGCTCTGAATTTTAGCAGTCAGGATTGACCTACTAAACAAATCCATTCGAGCGCTGATTGACACAGGAGCCAGCGTTTCGCTTCTTGAACAAGGAATCTCCTCAAACCCATCACAGTCAACGGCATCCATCATCCTCAACACACCAGGAGGATATCAACTAGAGGCAACGCATACTACGATCGTCATCTTTAAGGTGGGATCAGTGAAGTTTACACATGATTTTTTTGTTTTGCCCACCTTGGGAATTCCAGGAATCGAGGCTATACTTGGATTTTATAATGAGTGATCAAATATGCATTTGCAGGGCAAAAGATGAAATAACAACAAAAGCGGGAGAGTGAATTTTGCGGGAAAGGATAGACAATTAAGTAAGCTAACAGCTCTATCTGGAAGAGGAGGAGTATTGACTCCCCAGACACTTATGAGAATATCAGTGACCCAGTGTCAGCCTTTCCCGGAGGGAACCAAGGTCATAGTTAAACCCCATGACAAATGGGCACACGCAGTCTTAGAGGGCTTGTAAAAAATAAAAGAGAACAAATCAGGTATTGCAATAGTTAATTTGTCAAATAAAAGAGTTGTGCCAGGAAGTGATTCTGTGTGTGAATTGGAGTTATGTGAAATTACTAAGAATGTTGTGGAGGATTTATTTTTGCTTTATTTTAATTTTTGTTTTTGCCAAATCCTGAGAGAGAGAGAGAGAGAGAGAGAGAGAGAGAGAGAGAGAGAGAGAGAGAGAGAGAGAGAGAGAGAGAAAGATGTCATCATGGGGATGATGACATCCCGGACTCCAATTACCGCAAATCACATTTGTACGATTACTCCGACATCCACTCGCTATGTGCCCTGTCATACCACACCGATAACATTTTACCCCTTTCTCTTTCTTGCACTCGCTAATTCTATGCCCTACCTCACCACATCCAAAACAAGCACCTAGAGCCCATCTACATTCATTCTTCTTATGACCTTCCTTTCCACACCTATAACACTTTTCATTACGGACACGACTATCTGACATACCTCGATGCGCACTAAAACTCCTATCCCTCCAAACCTGATTCCCTTGCCTAAACCCTTCATTTGTCCTTACAGGTATTCCTACATTACTCGCCCTAACACTCCTATCTACTACACTATCAGCTACCCTCATCGGTCCTCTCATAACAGCATCTCTAAAACTAACAAATTCTGGCACACTTTCCTCCATTCCAGTTCTTACACTCACAGATTTACTTTCTTTCATACATCTATCCAACTCGTAATCCTCAACTATCTCTAAAATATCATCCCATGTCAATCTTTCTTTCGTCCACCTCATTTTCTCCTTCCGTTTCAAATTAACAAACTCGGCAACATTCTCGGGTACAGTAGCCAAAAACTTCTTCATTAACTCCTTATTCTCATTTATGCCTTCGTCCCCATACTTCTTCCTAGCTAACGTTTCCAACCTACATACGTACATTGATATCGCTTCTCCTGCATTCATCCGTGCTTCATCAAAATCATTCTTACGCTTATACTTAACACTCCCTTTCATACGTTTTACCTGCTCAATTATTCTCTTTTTCACACTTTCATAATCAACGTCCCCTACACTCATTATCACTCCATACATCGTCAACAAATACCCAGTCAAATATTCTCCTAACTCCCTAGCCCAAACTCTTTTACTATCACCATACTTATCCTGACAATACCTCTCATACTCCTTGAAAAAATCATATACATCCCTACTGCTATGCTCATTGAACCTTTCACACCGAGGTACCTCTCTCATAAACACAGTCTTACACACATCACGTTCATTCTCACTGCTATCATCACTGTCTACTCCCTTGTTACCTTCTTCCTCATTTGAATATAATGAATCCACTTCCACACTTAAATTCCTATCCTTAACCATTCCCTTCTTACCCTTTTCTTACTTACCACTTTCACCCATTCACGATCGTCCTTGCTATCAGCCTGATACTTTTTCTTCTCTTTCTTCACATAACTTTTACCTTTCCTTTCATCTTTCCTCTCACCTTTCTGTTCATCCTTACTATGCCTAATTCCCTTATCTTCAATATCACCATCACTATTACTACTATCACTATCACTTCCTTTCCCATTATCACCTACCTTAACCTTCTCTTCCACTACCAACCCATTACCCGAAGCTGAGGACACTCCTCCGACTGCACCTTCACCCATTATAGTTTTCATCATCCCCATGACTTGCCCCATCATAGCTTCCAATCGGTTCTCCATCCGTTCCTCATTCTCTTTCATCCTCATCTCAACACATTCTTCCACTCTCTCTACAGTTCCCTTTAACTCCCTAAGCTCCTTCTGCATCGCCTCATTCTCCCAGTTCAACCTCTCATTCTCTACTAGCAACCTCTCTTTCTCAACTATCAACATCTGCTCCCGTTCTTTATAATGCCACAATTACTCCTCCAAAGCCTTGTATTTACCTTCCATTTTTCTTCAACCTTAATCCTAATTCCGTCCTTCGTCCAACAGTCCGGCTTCCTATCCCACCTCGGCAGTCCCTGTTCGGGCGCCAAAATAATGTGGCGGGATGTTGCAAAACAACCCCCACACCCTTGAATCACTCTAACTGACAATTGTCCCACAACACAAACTTTCCCCTTACTTTATCAACCGGACTCTTGGACAGAAGGAAAATGGAAACAAAACATAACCTTAAAGCTATATTACCTTACAAACTAAAATAATCAACACCAAAAGCATCCACATTCAAAATACTTAAAACTGATCAAACTTAATATTAAATATGCAAAAACCAAAACACCAAAAAAAAAACCCTAACAAACTTAAAATTAAATAAACCACAACCAATATGTATATATTATTTTATAGGACACTGACACTGTCCTCAACACAAGCCAAACTGTCTTTTATGGCAAACTACCAGTATCACCACTTGGTGGTCAACTATTCCACTGGGTGGCAATTTGCACACACTACTTCCCTGATTGGGGTCATTGTTATCATCATCATCATATTCATCATCATCATCATCAGCAATCCTAATTCAAAGGCCAAGTCATCATCCGTTAAGAAATCCAAAAACAGTCCAAAAAACAAATCGTATACAAGCCGGGTCATCAACAGTTGAGCAATCAAATAGCGAAGTCTAAATGCAATCCTTTATTACAGGCCTGGTCATCAACAATAATCCACTTTCAAAACTTGAGTCTCTCCAAAGGAGGAATCACGGCCAGCCAAAATAAAAAAGAAAAACACTTATGAACACTCCTAACTAACTGAACTATCGCACTATAGTCAAAGATAATAATAAATTGTTCCTATCATTCACAATCACTACAAAGATAAACAAAACTGTACTTACTCAGAAAATCAAAAAAACACTTCCACGCTGGTCGAAAAATATATATAATCCAGCATTCACACAACTGCCTTAAGCTACAGTCAAATAAAAAAAGCATTCCCTCCGAAACATTCACCACTGTCGTAACCTAACTAAAAAAAAAAAAAAAAACAATCTCATTTGTACCAACAGTCTTTCTCACCACCAACGATCGATACACTAACTACTTGTTCTTCGGCGCGCTCCGCGGACACACAAACACACATACACAAACACACATACACACACACAAACACAAACACTCTCGCACGATTTAGCAAAACTAAAGCAAATGAAATTCTCTCTCTCTCTCTCTCTCTCTCTCTCTCTCTCTCTCTCTCTCTCTCTCTCTCTCGCTTGTGTTGAGGACAGTGTCAGTGTCCTATAAAATAATATATACATATTGGTTGTGGTTTATTTAATTTTAAGTTTGTTAGGGTTTTTTTTGGTGTTTTGGTTTTTGCATATTTAATATTAAGTTTGATCAGTTTTAAGTATTTTGAATGTGGATGCTTTTGGTGTTGATTATTTTAGTTTGTAAGGTAATATAGCTTTAAGGTTATGTTTTGTTTCAATTTTCCTTCTGTCCAAGAGTCCGGTTGATAAAGTAAGGGGAAAGTTTGTGTTGTGGGACAATTGTCAGTTAGAGTGATTCAAGGGTGTGGGGGTTGTTTTGCAACATCCCGCCACAATGTGATCTTGGGAGCCACAACTCCAGCCCACACTGACGAACACACTCAGAACTTGATTATGCAAGCTCAAAAACTACGTCTGCCAGAATATCAACCTGTAGTTAGTGACATTGTTAGTGATTATTCTAATGAAATTGCAATTGGAGACGAGCCACCCAGGACGATTGATCGATTTCCCTTTAGCATTGGAATTCTCAAATTATAGCTGTTAGGAAAAAGGAAGGCTCGATAAAATTGAGTTCATTATAGGAAGTTGAATGCAGTCTCTAAGGATAATACATTTCCATTGCCCTCGATCGAAGAATTACTCGTGAAGGTACAGGATAGTAAATATTTTACAACTATTGATTTAAAATCTGGGTACTATCAAATACCCATTCAGGAAGACAGTAAATACAAAATGGCATTTATAGCCAACTATCAACTATTTCAGTTTAATTTTCTTCCTTTCGGTGCTTAAAATGCTCCAAGTCATTTTTCTAGAGAAATGATGGCGGTGTTGTCTCCCTTAATTGGCCATAATGCTCTTGTTTATCTAGACGATATCATAATTACAGGGAAAAGGACAGGGAAAAGAACATAATAACAATATTCGTAAAGTTTTAGAAGCATTGCGTCGTAATGCTATGAAAATAAATTTGTCAAAGAGCAATTTTTTTTTTTTTTAATCAGGTCGAATTTTTAGCTCCTATAATAACTCAGAAGGTATCCAACCCTGACCCAGTAAAGTAAAAGCTATCAGATATTTCCCTAGGCCACGTACCCCTAAGGGAGTAGCTGGGTTTCTTGGGTTCGCTGGGTATTACCGTAAATTCATAGGAGGTTTTTAAAGAGATAGCAAGACCCTTAGAGGCTTTAAGGAAACAAAAAATAATAAATTGGGGAGTGGAAGAAGAAAGAGCCTTTAACCATTTGAAAGCTGTCTTAACTAGCAATGAGTTACTAGCATATCATAGATTTGATCGCCCGATTTTAGTGACAGCTATTGGTGGCGTAATTCTCAACGAGATGATAAAGGTAGACAGTGGCCCATTTTTTTTGCTACTAGGGCATTAAAAGGGGCAGAAAAGAATTATAGTTCATTCAATCGAGAGCCATTGGCTATTCTTTAGGTTCTAGAGAGGCATCGGTTCTCTTTATTAGGTCAGCTGATTGAGTTGCAAAGTGATCATCGCCCCTTACATGTTTCATTTTACAAAGGAGACTTGACATCTAGACAAGTGAGATGGATTGAAAGATTGTTAGAGTTTAACAAAAAGTGGTTTGACCACATAGAAGGTAAAGCTAAGAAGGTAGCTGATGCTCTCTCTAGAGGTGTAGTAATAGGGGTAACAACTCAGGCACAAAAGAGGAACGAAGAATGAACCCAAAATATTAAAGGTCCCCATCAAAATAGAAAATGGGATGTAAATTCACGCGAGGAGCAGTCAGAAAATGAGATCCAGGAGGGAAAAAGAGAGGGGGTTAGTGGATTTGTTGGCGAGAGAGAGAGAGAGAGAGAGAGAGAGAGAGAGAGAGAGAGGGAGGGGGGGGGGGGAATAGTGAACGTGAACGTGTGTGGGTGGCCGAGGACATGACCAGGGGTGTCCGGAATGAGTGCCCTGATGATGCAGGTGTGATTGACTTGGGAGGTTGTGACATAAAGGAAGTACGAGAGGGACAGAGAAAAGAGGAATGGATGGAAAGAGTGCGCGCAGTGATTAAAGGGGAATTAGAGAGTTATCCATCATTTCTGAATGTGCCTCATAAGAGTTTTTTTTTTATAGAAAATGATATCTTATATTGTGCTTACAAGAAGAGGGGAGGTGAATTTTGTGCACAGGTAGCTCTTCCTCCCTCTTTAATTAAACGAGCCATCCACATTGTACATGCAGGTTCGTATGCAGGGCATTTGGGTATTGATAGAACGTTAAGGAGAGCATGTGAATCCTTCTTTTGGTTACGAATGAAAAAATCTATAGGAAATTATAAAAAAAATTTGTCATGATTGTAACTGTTTCAAAGAACATAGAAACACTGTATCAGAAGCCAGAATTGGCCTGTGATTCCTATTAAATTTGATAGGGTGCATAAGGATGTGGTAGGACCATTTCCTAGTGGTATAACACAGCATAATTATGTATGTGTATTTGTGGATGCATTTACTCGTTACACTCATACTCATGCAATGTTGGATAATACGGCAAATACAAGAGCCCAGGCGTTGTGCTCTTTCTTTACTAGGTTTGGTTGCCAGAAAATTTTGATAAGTGATAATGGTTTCGAGTTTATAAATAAGGTGGTGAACTTAGTCACGGACTTGATGGAAATTGAACACTTTTCAGTGACCGCTTATAGGCCTTCAGCTAATGGCTTAGTGAAAATGCATAATAGGGAAGTGGTGCAAATTTTACGTTACTTAGTGGCTGATGATCCCCTGCATTGGCACACAATGCTTCCTACAGCTGAGCTAGCTTTGAACATTGCATATAATGCCTCGCTCAGCGACACGCTTTTCTTTTTAGTGTATGGACAGGATCCTGTGTTACTGTATACGGTCCTGATTAATTTGCAACAATTGCAAATTATCCAACTGAGCAATACTGTGTCCATTTACTAAATCTCTTAAGGAGAGTAATGAACACCACTGAAAGGTTTTTGAAAAGAGCTAATCAATAACACAGCTCAAAATATGATGCTTGGATCAAAACCGCACTGGTAAAAGTATTTGTGGGCGATCATTTGTATTTGAAACAATTACAACCTAGGAAACAATAATTAGAGCCAGCGTATTTGGGTCCGTACCGAGTAAAGATGGTTAAATTTAACACAGTAGTGATACAAAGCATTATTAATAGCACAGTGTCTGAACATCATCAGGCACACATACATGTGGTTCCGGAAGAGCTAGTTTTTAAAAGTGTCAATCAGAGTGTACCTCCTTATCCCTGCATGCGCGACATTCCCTGAGTTGATGAGTAGGGATAAAGGTTGCTGTTTAAACAGACCTCATTTCTTCTTTTGACATGTTCTAAATAAACTTGATGATAACAATGTGTTCTTCTGTTGGTGCTTAATGTAGAAGTAAAGTGTTGTGATAATTTTGCTGAATGTAGCAATACATATGACACTGCTGAGTGAACCTAAAAACAAACAGAGAGAGGTTAAATAGGTCAGGTGTGATCCGTCAGGCTGATGCTATATTAGTGATGTATTTATATGATTCCTGGTTGCTGGGACCAGGATGGTTCCTGAAGGGCAAGTAGCTATGGGATTAAAGTTCAGCCTCGAGGAAAGGCAACAGGGACATGCAGAGAACTTTTTCAGGGCAGGTGCTCAAGTGAAAAAAAGGGCAAAAATATAGAAATGAATGAGGCTAAATATATACAGGCTAAATATTCTTTCAAATCTATTTAAACTAGCCATTAATAATCCAAGAAAGAGATAAACATGACTGTTATTATAGGTTCTAGTGGGCTAATGTTTTTTATGAACATAAAATCTACAGTATTGACTACCAGTAGAACTAGGAAATTTAACAAAAGAAAAATTATATATATTACTTTTACATAAATGACTACAAGAAAATCAATCAGTATGATCAATACACTTGGCTAATAACCAGACCTGATCATTTTATATTTATAAGAGAACCATTCTGTGTGCCATTTCTTTGAATATGCTGATAACTTCACTGTTGTTGATTGTGATATCCTTTTCAACTGCTAGCAACAAAAGATCAGATAACCTCTTCTCAGTGGACAGGCTGCATAGCTTTGTCTTCACCAGCTTGAGTTTGGAGAAGGTCCTTTCCAAGGTTGCAGTTGTGATGGGTAGAGTGGCATAAATTGTTAAGAGTTCAAGCATAAGTGGCAATATCTCCTGGACATTGTTTTCTTTCATCAGGTTGAGCATTGTAGCTGCAGTGTTCTGTGGCAGGCAAGGAAATGAAGAATAGATCTTTAATTCCAACCGTAGCTTGTCTACTTCTTCTAAATCATAAAATGGGCATAATTTTTGCAATGAATTGAATGCCTCTTCATTCACAGCTTCTTTCCAGTTATCTTGTACTGTCATGCAATGAAAGGCATCTAGGATACCCCATGTTGTGTTGTCTCCACCTTTAAATCTTCTTTGTAGCTCTTGTGATATTGTATCTAAAAACACATAAAATACTCTCACACGGTAGTACTCATCCAATGATTGATATTGCTGGTCCTCAGTAGCAGATGTAGCACTATACTTGTATCTTTCAGTCATTTTTCTTCTTCTGCCTTGTCCAGGAATCCTAGAGGGGAGGTCGATGGCCATGGATTCAGCTCTCTCTTTAACATTTGTAAAAAACTCCTGAAACTTCTCCTTTCTTAATTCTCTCAAACTTTGTAGCACTCCATCCACAATTCTGTAGGAGGCAGCCAAATCAAAGTCTTTCTGTTGTAGGGCATTGGAGGCATAGGCAGTTTCTTGAAAAACTGGGGTGGCAATCTCAAGACAAACAAGAAATTCAAAGTTAATACTTTAAAGCAATATTGAGGCATCCCCTGCTGATGCATCAGGAGGATGTTTTTGCACCATCTCTTCTAAAAAATTGCTTCAGAACTGGGATGACCTTCCTCATGGTTCTAAGAGCTGACTCTCTGCAAGCCCATCTTGTTTCTGATAGCTTCTTAAGTTCAAATGGGTGGTCTTCTGGATACATTGCTTTCTGGATCTCCATGAAAGCAGCATGCTGATTTGAAGAGTTAGCAATAAAAGCATACAGTTTCTCCACCAAACTGAAAAAAAGTTACAAACCGAGTACTTGATTTTCCACTTTCAACTAATACTAGATTTAGGCTGTGTGCATGGCAGTGTACATAGAGTGCCTTTGGGTTCTGTCTTTGGAGTCTGGACTGTAATCCATTGTAAATTCCACTCATATTTGCTGCCCCATCATATCCTTGTCCACGCATATCATCTATGTTCAGGTTATTTTTATTAAGCATAGAGATCACTTCTTTCTCCAGTGCTTCACCAGTTGTTGATTGCACATTGAATACTTGTATGAAACGTTCTTTTATTTTGAAGTCATGTACATATCTCACAACAAAAGATATCTGTTCTGTATGTGATACATCAGTTGTTTCATCTATGAGGATGGAAAAGATCTTGCTCTTGTGAATTTCTTCTAATATCACTCTTCTAACTGAAATGACCAAAGCCTTGACCGGGTCATTTTGAGTCCTATTTGGAAGCAACAACACTTGGGGTCTTTTCAGTATTTCTTGTTTTTCTTTAATTACATCAAGGTGCAATTTAACTATACTGTCATACTTGCTAAACATTTCTACAAGTTCAAGAAAATTTCCTCGATTTTCACTGATAGAACTTTCTTGGTCGCCCCTAAATGGCAAACTTTGTCTTGCCAAGTATAGAGTGATGGAGATCAACCTACATAAAATTTCTCTGTTTTTCTGCTTCTCTTTGTCTCTAGCAGCTTGTACTTCCTGATTAGCTGTTTCTAAAGCTATATCTAATGCTTGACTTTGGAACCCTTTCCATCGAACCATACCAATCATGTGAGACTCTGAACTAGCATGCTCCTTTATTTTCTCTAAAGCTGTCCTCCAACTGCTTATGCCCTCTGATTTCCAAGCTACTCGGCCCCTGTACTTTTCCTCATTCAAAAACCAACGACAGCTGAAGCAGAACATGTCATCTTTCTGAGGTGAATACTCCAACTATGAGTTCCTTTCATACCATTTCTTCTGAAACGAGTGTCCCTCTACATTCTTGGGATATAATTTCTGGTTGACATGGGCCATAATTATTGCAGTCTGATGAAAGACTCACTAATACATATCTTATAATTAACAACATGGGCAGGGTCATTTGGATACTGTAATTCAGGAAGCATGGAAAATGGCTCTTCAACTTCGGGCACTTCTGCTCTTGCTTCAGTCTGGGGTTCCTGTGGAGCAACTTGTTGCTCTAGGTTATCTAAACTGTCCACTTCATTTGACTCGTCGTCTGCTTCCATATCTTCAGCTTCTGACTCTTCACTCTCCCGAGTCTCCCCCCAGCTCTCCTCCTCCTCCTTCACTTGCTCTGATGTTGAAGCTGCCACTCTCGGCTTCATCCAATCATAAAAAGTTCTGCTACCTTTGGCAGCATCTTTTCTGCCCCGCTCCAGCTCATTTTTTCTTCTCTCCTTCCGTGGCATACTGAAGATCATTAATATAACAGAAAAAAAAAAAAAAAAACGTTCCAAGAAAAAAATCAGGAGTATCCTAAATTTGAGTCAATTTCCCTAAATTTTTGGCATCAGTGTAAAATACCTATTGACAAGAAAAACAATAAAAGGTACAAGTGATTATATACGTACATAAATCCATATCCTTTATTCAAAGGAAGCAAAGATAAATGAATGTAGAAATTAAACTTTTTGCTATAACCTTCATATCTTTCTTACGAACACCATGAAATCACATATCTGAAACTTCTGTACATGTTGCATTACTTGTGACATTACTGATTGCTTTCAGCATTTTGTCATCAATAATCAGTGTATGAGAAGACACTTTCAAGTCCAGTGTTTCTTATGGTATATTACATGCTCTCAACTGCCGTATTTAAGTATGGTAGAGAATGGAAGGGGATATGACTAAAGCTATATTGGGAAAGCATGGCTATCCCACAGCATTTTCCTATTTATGAGAATATTTCTTGACTGTAAAATTAAGTTGATTTGATAGTTCTTCGTTCAAATAAAGGAGTCTTCATTGTCATCTACTGCATGTTTATCAGCATATTTTGCTAATATATGACTTTTTGGACCCACAACATGATCGCCGATTCGCAGTTATCAATATTTACTCAGATAAGCATAAACATCATTAATAACACGACATAAACATAATTCTTGAATGCTAAATGGCAAAAACAAGCCAAAAAAAAAAAAAACAAAAAAAAAAAAAAAAACGAAAATGAGAAATTAACAGATTTTTTTTCACCATCCAGTTGGGTATTGTTGATTTAAAAATCGAAAACTAAATATCACGTGCAGCTCAAGAACTTAATTGGACTCATTATGCAACAAATGAAATGAAACACAGGCTGTATGCGTTCCTGTTTTCCTCTCCAAATCTATTAATTTACTCAACTCACTCTTTTTGTTATTATACTTTTTATAGCTAAAAAAGGAGTCAAAGCCTTAATGCAGAGGCAATACCAGTTAAAATAACGAGAAAAGCTTACCTGGCCTGTTGTCAGTCTAGCTGAGCTGAGCTTGCCTTAGCCCCAGTGTTACCAGACAGTGAGACATACAGTCACCTGATCTTGGGTGGCCCAGTGTTGCCAAGATATAATACCCATTTCTACAAGCTCCTGTTTATTATTATTATTATTATTATTATTATTATTATTATTATTATTATTATTATTATTATAATAATAATAACAATAATAATAATAATGGCTGCATCGGCAGAGTTTATTTTCTTATCCAATTTTTCTATTTTCCGGATAATTCTCTTCTCTAGAGCGCTGCAATCCGGAAAATAGAAAAATTGGATAAGAAAATAAACTCTGCCGATACAGCCATTACTTTTAACTCAACCTGCCTAAAAGAGGGTCTCCTACCACGAAATAATAATAATGATAATAATAATAGTAATTATTATTATTATTATTATTATTATTATTATTATTATTGACACAGATAGGCGGCACAGGCGGCGGGCCTATAATACATCCCTATCAAAAGGGCACTTTTAATACAGTAGCAAAAGGGGCAGGTGCTTGGGGCCCCCTAGCAACCCCAGCCCCTCTGCACGTCCCCGAAAGGCAGTGTTAGAGATTGTATAGATGTGAATACCTTAAGATACCTAGGGTTATAAGAGAAGGGCAGGAAGCTGAAGGATTTTCTCGGGAAAATGGCTAGTGGCCACCGATTAATTGTTACAAATATAGTGTATTTATGATTTTAAAAATAGTAAAACGATGGTGATGAGTTGTGTTGAGTAATTGTGCCGTAAACCCTGACAAGTAAAATCGAGGGATAAAGGAATATCTATTCCTACCCTATCGCGCCTGAAAGGCCAATATTGTTGCAACCAGAGAGAGGTTGTTGATTAGGTTTTGTAATACTGATAATGATATATAATTTTTTTTTTTACTTTGGGTATTCTATATTATAGTTGCAGAGGTCATAGGAAGAAATGAGTGAAATTATTTTATATTATATTGTGTACATTTTTACATGCAATATTTCATTTTTCTTTTTGTGGAAGATGTCTATTATTTATGGTGATTTCTATGTATATATTTTATGTTGCATTTCTGTCTAGTCCATGTCATGCCCTATTCTGGGTCGGAGTTTCCTCCATATATCTTAGACTAGAGAAGGGGAGTGCACGCCCCCTACTGCAGTGAGGAACATGGGGGGGGGGGGGAGGGGTAATGTCCTAAACCTTGTATGAGAAATATGTAGAAGTATATGTTTTATACAGTGAGATTAATGACCTTTTTAAGAGTACTATGACTGTCATAATTTGCTGTCTGCTATCACCGAACTCTGTTAAAGGTGACGGGGGTTAACTCTGATAGGTGACGTGTTGAAAGCCTAATGGTAAGAGTCTATATCCAACACAGTGGAGATTTCCACAAAATCTAATAATTTAGCTTACTGACAAAGCAACATTGCATTTACTTGCCTGAGGGGTAAGCAGTACTATACGAGCAATCATAAGAGCAAGTAGTTACTCGTCTGAAGAGTATCGGGCTATGTAAAATGTATTCACGAACCCTTTTATAATAAAGTGAATAAAAAACCGATGTTCCGATGTCTCATTATCCGTCGACATGAGACACACACACATATACACACACACACACACACACACACATATATATATATATATATATATATATATATATATATATATGATGTAAATATATACATATAAGTAAATTTATTCTTTACTCTAACATGGAAATACATGATAACAAAAACCTTCTATTCGAGAAATTACTTTTGAATAGAAATTCTTATAAAGAATGAATTACTAAATTTATATGATTTTATATTTTTTAATCTTTATGAGTTACTAAATGTATACAGTTTATTATATTTGAATCTTTTCTGAAAAGTGAATTTTCGGCCAAAAAATGGGAGGGCTTCAGCAAAGGCCTCCCCCCCCCACTCTTCTCCTAATTCAAGGAAAATTTACTCGTCTTAATATTCCTAATATATTTACTTGCAAAAAACCTGTTCACTTGATAACAAAAGTGAAGTTTGCCTTGACTTTGAATGACTACTTTATATCAGTCGATGAGTCTACTGAATCTCTTGCCACTTGGTTAATCAACTATGAAAGCAACCACGGTACTAGATCTTCCCAGACTGTACTGGGTATGCAGTCAATTCTAGTAGTCATGGCTTCTCCATCATAAGGCTCAATACTACACAGTATTCTCGAAGTTTTATACCAGCTGTGACCAAGTTGTAAAATGATCTTCCTAATCAGGTACTTGAATTGTTAGAACTTCAAAAGTTCAAACTTACAGCAAATGTTTTTATGTTTGTACAGGCTAAGATAAGTCTCTTTTTATAGTTTATATATGAAAGATATGTTTTAATGTTATTACTGTTCTTAAAATATTTTATTTCAATTGTTCATAGCTTCTCTTGTAACTTACGTGTTCATTTATTTCCTTTCCTCGCTAGGCTATTTTTCCCTTTTGGAGTCTCAGTTCAGATAATAATAATACTGATAATAATATAATAATCACTGGTCACCTGACTGTCATGCTATGTATATGACATTATATTCATCCTCTAAACCTGAATGGGTAACAATGAGTCGAGTGAGACAGCAACCCCAGGGATTCCTCAATGCTATAACTATGTATGAAAGTGTCTATAAAAGAATGTCTTACTTTGCTGATGGGTAAACCTGTAGGTACACAAAGGCTAATTAAGCACTTTGAAGAGAAAGTTCAAGCAATTCTGGGACAAAGATTGGTATCAGCAGGCAGCCGATACGACGAGCACCTTCTTCCACAAGTGACGATCTGCCTCTGCCAAATTTACCACAAAGGAGAAACCACACGCACTCGCAAACATTTATCATTTCCAAATTAAGGGTTCTTTTGCCAGCACGAAGGTCTTTATTTATTCTAGAAACATTATTATCAGCAGGTAATGAAATGGGAATTTATGCTTTTATGTACGTCTGGTCTGCTATTCATATAAACTCCTATTGCCCCGCAATAAACTAAGGCACCTTGATTTACTGCTGCTGCCTCTTCTTCTTCTTTCTTCTTCTTACTTACACGTCAATATTCCAGAACACCAAAACTAAGAGACTGATTTGAGTGGAAGAATTCCATACCAATTTCCCTGGAGGAACAAGAAATCGATTTCGCCATATGCATCGCCTTTTATTTTAATAATGGTAATATATATCTCAATAACGAAGAAAATGCAAATGGTTCTCTCTCTCTCTCTCTCTCTCTCTCTCTCTCTCTCTCTCTCTCTCTCTCTCTCTCTCTCCTATAATCGAGGGAGGAACGAAGAGAGGAATAACGAGATAGAAAACCTTCCTTAAAAACCCACCATATATATATATATATATATATATATATATATATATATATATATATATATGTGTGTGTGTGTGTGTGTGTATATATATATATATGTATATATATATATATGTGTGTGTGTGTGTGTATATATATATATGTATATGTATATATATATATATATATATATATATATATATATATATATATATATATATATATATATATATACATATATATATATATATATATATATATATATATATATATATATATATATATATAAAAGTAGGGAAAGCAGCCAGACTCTGATCCATAAGGATCAGTTCTAACCGGTCCATATCGATAAGGAGCAGTTCAAATCGATCCACAAGGGTGCCCCCCTAACCTAACTTCAGCCCCTCCCTTAACCTCACTGGCTATCTCTAACCTAACTCCACCCCCCTTCTCTTAACCTCATTGACTACCCTTAACGTATCTCTCTCTCTCTCTCTCTCTCTCTCTCTAACCTAACCTAAACTAACCTAACCTAACCTAACCATTCAATCTTAAACCTAACCTAACCTAACCTAACCCTAACCTAACCTAACCATTCAATCTTAAACCTAACCTAACCTAACCCATCAAGTGAGTGAAATAATACCTAACTAACCGTAACCTAACCTAACCTAACCTAACCCAACCCAAACCTAGCCTAACCTAACCTAACCTAACCTAACCCAACCCAAACCTAGCCTAACCTAACCTAACGTAACCATTCAATCTTAAACCTAACCTAACCTAAGCTAACCCATCAAGTGAGTGAAATAATACCTAACTACGAGTCTATCATTCAATCTTAAATAGTTATTATGGGAATTATTAAAGTTATCGTTATATTTTGAAATTGTTTATTACAATACTCATTATTATTATTATTGATTAAATCGGGGGAATTCAAGATTTTTATAGCTGGTGGCATTATATTATTTTGTATTACCTGGAATTTATATTTCAGGTTGAAACTTCTTGTTAACAATAAACAACTGTTACGACTAATGTCTATCCTTGAACAACCCAGTACAATAATAATACTAATAATAATACTAATAATAATAATAATAATAATAATAATCCATCATTCAAACTTAAATAATTGTTATGGAAATCATTAAAATTATCGTTATGTTTTGAAATTATTGTTAATAAAATTATTACAATATTCATTATTATTATCATTATCATCATCATTATTATTATTATTATTATTATTATTAATGTTAGTTTCTTTGATACGATAACACCTGAATAAACAGATGTAGGTATATTTTGTCCTGCTGACAATGTGTTATCTGTCTCGTGATGATGATGATGATGATGATAAGCCACGATACTTGATACGATAACACCTGAATAAACAGATCTACGAATGTCTCCTCGTGACGATGAATGTTATCTTTCTCGTCAGCATCATAAGGTTTCGCATACATTGGATAGTGAAAGTAATATTTTAAAAAGCAGTATTTTAATTATCTTATACAACCAGACTGATCTTTATATATTGATGTATTTCTCATTTCTCCTAACATATAAATTTTAAGCGGATTTGTAAGAATGCTTCTAATGTCATTTTTGTGAACCTCTTGAAGGTCATCATAGCCCTCTCGTATCCCAACCTCACTGTGCTCCATGGTTTAGATTTAGTAGTTTTCATCCTCCACTGCTGAGATAAATGGTCCGGTTGGAAGCCTGATAAGGTATAAAACAAATAACTCATTAGACTCATGACGCCACCTCCACTAAGGAATAAATTAATCCCATGAATAATTCCCCTCCCTAATTAATAAATGAATAAAAAAGAAAATAGAAATTACCTCACCGTTATGGATATAAATAAACTCGTGCAAACGTAGGACATCCCCTATCATGACTATTTTTAATAATTAGACTCAGGAAGGTTCATAGTTATCCCTCATTCTGATGCATTCTTTATATGTAATCGCTCTCTTTTCTCTCCCTTTATACTCAGAGCAGCGTCTCCTCATCAAACGAGTGAAATAATAATTAGCCACTATCCCATCATTTAGCCTCAAATTACTGGAGGAGAACATGGTCTTTATTTTCCGTAACGTATACCCTACCCCGTAATGACTAACTGTATGTATGAAGTATAAAACATATAACCCACACTTATATGTTAATCTGGCTGGATTGGTGTCATGAATTTGAACAATTCAAAGGATTTATTCCTCTTGAAGAAGGTCAAGAAATGCTTACTGTATATCTCTGGGCTAATACCATAACTATCAAAGAATATTATATAATTTTCAGGTGACTTAGCCACATAAAAGCAGACCTAGTGTCCCATGCTATTGATGTCTGAAGAGGTTTCCAACGTATTTCCGATGAAGGTGATCGCTTCCTCCCTGTATGACCTCAACCTTATACCTCCCACATGATCAGAAGAAAATATGCCTACGTAATTCACTAATTTCCCCACCCTCCCCCTTAGAGCTCTATCCAGCTATCTAGTATCCATCAGTCCTAACCCCTCACATCACAATGAATAATCCTATCCGCATCAATAGATAAAATACCCGTAGTATCTCCAAAAAGCATAATGAGATGGGGTGTGGTTACTGCTGTACTCAATTTTAAAATGATTCGCATACTGGCTGATCTCTCTACTGGTAGAGCTTCTTTCATATCCTCATGTACGAAATTAAAATTGAAAATGGTTCTCCCCTCCGTAAAACTATCCAAGGATATAATATTCTCATCATCTATGCCAATAGCCTTCCGAGATTCATAATACGCCTGCACAACTCTCTCTGGGAATGCTGCGTTTATATTATATATGGTACTTCCGTAAAAACAAGAATAGCGCCAACGTTATCCCTACGTGTCGTAAGAGGCCACTAAAAGGGACGGGACGAGGGGGCTAGGAACCTCCTCTCCTGTATCTACATCCTGTGAGACATCGACAAAGAGATGGAGCTGGGGGGAGAGTGACTGCTCCCCGCACTCTAGTTTTGGGGTGTTTGAATGTGCGTGGATGTAGTACGATAGAGAGTAAGAGATGTGAAATTGGAAGTATGTTTAGGAATAGAAGGATGGATGTATTGGCCTTGTGTGAGACAAAGATAAAAGGAAAGGGTGAAGTGATGTTTGGTGAAATGTCTGGTAGAGTGTCTGGGATTGAAAGGGGAAGAGCGAGAGAGGGTGTGGCTTTATTACTGAGTGAATGGATGACAGGTAAAGTAGTGGAATGGAAGGAGATATCATCTAGGTTAATGTGGGTAAAGGTTAGGTTGGGTAGGGAATGTTGGGCGTTTGTCAGTGCGTATGGGCCAGGTAGTGAGAAAAGTGAAGAAGAGCGGAATGAGTTCTGGAATGAATTAACTAGGTGTGTAGAAGGACTGGGTAGAAGGAATTATGTAGTTGTCATGGGTGACTTAAATGCTAGAGTGGGCGCTGGAGAGGTAGAAGGTGTCATTGGGAACTATAGCGTACCAGGTGAAAATGAGAGTGGTGAGAGACTGGTAGATATGTGTGTTGAACAAGAGATGGTAATAAGTGCTAGCTTTTTCAAAAAGAAAGATAAAAATAAGTATACATGGGTAAGAGTGGCAAATGGAATAGTAGAAAGGGCATTAATGGATTATGTGTTGATAACTAAAAGAATGTTTGGAAGATTGAAAGACGTGCACGTGTTTAGGGGTATGGCTAATGGTATGTCTGATAATTTTTTGGTGGAAGGAAAATAAGTTGTAGCAAAAGAATGGGGGAATAGAGTAGGTGGATGTAAAAGGGAGGTAGTGAGGGTTGAAGAGCTAATAAAACCGGGGGTAAAAAGTAAATATCAGGAAAGGTTGAAAATGATATATGACGAAGTGAAAGTAAGAGAAACTGGCAATTTAGAGGAGGAGTGGAAGTTAGTAAAAGAAAATTTTGTTGGGATTGCAAGTGATGTGTGTGGAAAGAAGGTTGTTGAAGGCAGCATGAGGAAGGGCAGTGAACGGTGGAATGAAGGAGTGAAGGTAAAAGTGGAAGAGAAAAAGAGGGCTTTTGAAGAATGGCTGCACAGTAATAGTATAGAGAAGTATGAAAAATATAAAGAGAAAAATGTGGAAGTAAAGCGCAAGGTACGTGAGGCAAAGAGGGCCGCTGACCTGAGGTGGGGTCAGGGATTGGGTCATTCATATGAAGAGAATAAGAAGAAGTTTTGGAAAGAAGTGAAGAGAGTAAGGAAGGCTGGCTCAAGAATTGAAGAGACAGTGAAAATATGGAAATGGAAGGTTGTTAAAAGGAGAGGAGGCAAGGAAAAGATGGGCGGAATATTTTGAAAGTTTACTGAATGTTGAGGATAATAGGGAGGTAGATATAATTGCTGTTGCAGGTGTTGAGGTGCCAGTGATGGGAGATGAGAATGAGAGAGAGAGATTACAATAGATGAAGTGAGGAGAGCACTAGATGAAACGAGAGTAGGAAAAGCATCTGGTATGGATGGTGTGAGAGCTGAGATGTTGAAGGAAGGGGGTGTGACTGTACTTGAATGGTTGGTGAGATTGTTTAATATGTGTTTTGTGTTGTCAATGGTACCAGTAGATTGGGTTTGTGCATGTATTGTACCACTATATAAGGGTAAGGGAGATGTGCATGAGTGTTGTAATTCAAGAGGTATTAGTTTGTTAAGCGTAGTTGGAAAAGTGTATGGTAGAGTAATGATTAATAGGATCAAGGATAAAACAGAGAATGCAATCTTAGAAATACAGGGTGGTTTTAGAAGAGGTAGGGGTTGTATGAATCAGATTTTTACAGTTAGGTAGATATGCGAGACATATTTAGCAAAAGGTAAGGAGGTGTATGTTGCGTTTATGGATCTGGAGAAAGCGTATGATAGAGTTGATAGGGAAGCAATGTGGAATGTGATGAGGTTATATGGAGTTGGTGGAAGGTTGTTGCAAGCAGTGAAAAGTTTCTACAAAGGTAGTAAAGCATGTGTTAGGATAGGAAATGAAGTGAGTGATTGGTTTCCGGTGAGAGTGGGGCTGAGACAGGGATGTGTGATGTCGCCGTGGTTGTTTAACTTGTATGTTGATGGAGTGGTGAGAGAGGTGAATGCTCGAGTGCTTGGACGAGGAATAAAACTGATAGACGAGAATGACCATGAATGGGAGGTAAATCAGTTTTTGTTTGCGGATGATACTGTACTGGTTGCAGACACAGAAGAGAAGCTTGGACGATTAGTGACAGAATTTGGAAGAGTGTGTGAGAGAAGGAAGTTGAGAGTTAATGTGGGTAAGAGTAAGGTTATGAGATGTACGAGAAGGGAAGGTAGTGCAAGGTTGAATGTCATGTTGAATGGAGAGTTACTTGAGGAGGTGGATCAGTTTAAGTACTTGGGGTCTGTTGTTGCAGCAAATGGTGGAGTGGAAGCAGATGTACGTCATAGAGTGAATGAAGGTTGCAAAGTGTTGGGGGCAGTTAAGGGAGTAGTAAAAAATAGAGGGTTGGGCATGAATGTAAAGAGAGTTCTATATGAGAAAGTGATTGTACCAACTGTGATGTATGGATCGGAGTTGTGGGGAATGAAAGTGATGGAGAGACAGAAATTGAATGTGTTTGAGATGAAGGGTCTAAGGAGTATGGCTGGTGTATCTCGAGTAGATAGGGTTAGGAACGAAGTGGTGAGGGTGAGACCGGGTGTAAGAAATGAGTTAGCAGCTAGAGTGGATATGAATGTGTTGAGGTGGTTTGGCCATGTTGAGAGAATGGAAAATGGCTGTCTGCTAAAGAAGGTGATGAATGCAAGAGTTGATGGGAGAAGTACGAGAGGAAGGCCAAGGTTTGGGTGGATGGATGGAGTGAAGGAAGCTCTGGGTGATAGGAGGATAGATGTGAGCGAGGCAAGAGAGCGTGCTAGAAATAGGAATGAATGGCGAGCGATTGTGACGCAGTTCCGGTAGGCCCTGCTGCTTCCTCCGGTGCCTTAGATGACCGCGGAGGTAGCAGCAGTAGAGGATTCAGCATTATGAAGCTTCATCTGTGGTGGATAATGTGGGAGGGTGGGCTGTGACACCCTAGCAGTACCAGCTGAACTCGGCTGAGTCCCTGGTTAGGCTGGGAGGAACGTAGAGAGTAGAGGTCCCCTTTTTGTTTTTGTTTCTTTGTTGATGTCGGCTACCCCCCAAAATTGGGGGAATTGCCTTGGTATATGTATGTATGTATGTACTTCCGTTAATGGTGATATGTATATTATTTACATTTGCATGGTGGAAGAATAATGGGTTTCTTGTATAATCCCCTGAAAAATGTCTCATATCAATTAGTGCTAGTGTCATCTTGTCTGGAATGCATGAACCAAAAGGTTCATCTATCATTATTGACGATTCATTAATCCCAACAACGTATGTCTTATAAAGAGACTTGCTGAATATGTATTGTATAGGCTTTGAAAATAATGACTGATTCAACGCAGCCATTGCGTTATAATTAGGAGTGGCATGATCTATATATAACTTTGATTGCTGTATTGTCAGATTATTCAAATGTCCTTCCTTATCCGTGTTCATAACCCAACTATCATTCGCCAACTCTAATCGAATTCTCAGATTGACAGAATCCATTAAATACATGTCAATAGTTGCTAAATCTAGTAATAGTGGAAGTATGTGTTAATTCCATAGATTTTAAGCTTGGGCATCTGCTCAACTTCCAAACGCTCCCCCTCCTTAAATGTATCATCAGTATATTGCCTCGTAATCCTGTGCTCTTCACAATAATCATCATAGAAATATCCACACCTCGCTATATTCTCGAGTGAGTCCGGCTTCACATTCATCAACATTTTCATATAAGATAAATAATTGTATAAAGGACATGACTCGACCATCTTTTCATTCAGAAAGACGGATACGGACTTGAATAATGTATTACTCACCCCGTTTACTACTCCCACATTTTGTGCTGCTGTTAAATTGACACCATTTCTAGTGATACGAATGAATAATTCTAATGTTATACTCGATAAATCAAGAAAGGAACCGACCACCCCATTCACACGAAATTCTATATACCTATCAGACAATACCTGATTAATTCCCACATTACTGGGCATGAAGTCTACCCTCTCTTTAGAATTAATTGAACTTTCAATTAGTCTCTGCCTGTCAACATTTGGATATGATTCAGATATTCCTGCCATATACGAGGATACTGGAATCTTATTTCCACTTCCTGGGGTATTCGGTGTCATTCCAGCCATGATGTGAAGTTGAAAATTCTGCTTAGTTATGAAATGAGATTAAAGAAAGGATACAAACCCTATGATGTCCCACGTCCTAATGAATGTAGAAGGTTATACACATCATTTTTATGCAATCTCCGCGTTCCGCCAAACTCCTTCTTAGTCTTACAAATCACTTTCAAACTGCTTCCTGTTTTTTTACTTCCTTCTCTTTCCTGAACCTTTTAGAAGTCTTAACCCTGTTGACTTCAATGCCTGAACTCCATGTTTTTTTAAAGATTCCTTTAATGGTCTTTCCGCAGTGATCATATCGGACATTACAGCCCTACCAAATTCCTTAGCTGAAGGATTGAGAGCCTTGAATATAAAGGGTAATACCCTCCTAGCCACCCCTGATATAGCTGACAACACACTTCCTCCCCGTCTTCGAGTCGGATAAAATATTGAAATATCTTCTAGCCCACCACCTCTTCTTAGGGGTGTAGAAAGAAAAAGCCTCCTAAATTCCTCTTCTGATGGTGGAACGAAAGTCAGTCTCTTGATCTTGATCGTAACTACTCCGAAATAGTAATATAAAAAGAGAAAAAACTCCGCAGTAGTACAGCCTCCTGTGATGGTCAATTGTCAATTAATGCTAGGTACATCAGTATTTATTATTTTATTCACCTAACCCTGACATGGAGGACGCAGGTCACGCTAGAGTTTTCAACGAATCTTATAGTTCTCCCATTTTGATCCGTGATGATTATAGATATTTGATCCAACACCTTTGTATTTAGAGGCTTATATAATGTGTTATGTATACCTCTATTCTTGCCGTTATCTATATGGCAACAGTCTAAAATATTTACAAGTCTGCCAGCAAAGTAACTCGGCTGTATCACATCCGAATAAATATACATATAATCAACTCCACAATTTTCAGATGGGAGTGTATAGCTTGAAACCTCTTTTTTCTCTCCTTTTCCATAGATTATATGTTCTGTATCAGCTCTGAAGCCTAGCAAATTGGATGCTTCACTGCTGAAAGTTATATGAATTGTCTGCACATCCCCCTTCCTGAATGAATCACCCTTAACATATTGCATGGTTATTTTTTTCTGAGTGTCATCCCATTTGAATATGGTGCTACGTTTAATGAATGCTGAATATCTATCACTAAAATAAACCTTTAATTCCTTATTCAAATCGTCGTTTAAAGTCTTAACTAACTTCTTCATATCCCCTGCCATGACATTAATATTAGGCGTATATGCATGTGTATGTGCCGCCATACTTTCACCAGTGGAAGTATTATTAGCAGACTGGTATCGTGTATGCACCTTGATATGAAACTGTGTATCATTCGACTTTATGGCGTAGTACTGAATTGGGTGCATGATAGACACGAGACCCACTTCATACTCATAACCATCCCCCAAAACTATCGGTGTAGCAATCCTGTTAATAAATCTACTAGGCTTGTTATCTGGATATGCATCTAAGCAGCCTATACAGGTTAAATAAAGCGTGTGGTCACCAGACATCTTACCCTACTGAGGGGGGATATTTCAGTGAGTTCATATTTATAACTATACATGCAGTATACATTTTTAGGAGGATGTAATTGAAACTCAATAGTTTTATTCAAAACATTTTATTTTTGAAAAGAAATAGATTAAAAATAAACAGAAATGGTCAGGCATGCGAATACATTGACAAATAGCAACATTCAATCTCTCCTCTGTCAGCCCCACAGGTATCTCTATTTTCTTCATCAGCCTTAACAAAATTATTTACAATTTCTAATTTTCTTAATGGCCCCGGAAGATTGGATATAACCATATCCCCTTTATGTTTTTCATCTAGACTAGAAAATAACTTTTCACCTGCGACAATATAAACAGTCCTCCCTTCCAGTTCTTGATTAAAGGTGAATATACTCGGTAGATAGTAGGCCAGCCATTTTGCATCAATTCTTCCTCTCCTGTCAATACATAATGGGAAAAGCACATGTTGAACGTTATCAAATTTCTGGTCATTCAGCTTATCCTTCAAATTTGTTAATACACTGTGGAAGTGATGTAATCTCCGTTCTTCAGTATCTTCGCGAAGTCCATTCACGTGATGTAAATCTTGGGAATACTGAACACTATTCCTTGCATATGGGTTATTCTCAATCGACTCTCCTATACCATACTGAGTTATTAAAGTTGCCACGACTGGGTTATCCACATACAAATCAAGCGTGGGTGTGTTCAAGATGGCCGTACCCGGCACACTCCTATCCCTTTGACATGCGTAACTTGCGCCAGGTTTTGTATATCTCATCCCTGCCACATCTGCATAGGGGTATGCCTCCACTACATCCTTCACGGCCCCAAAATTCTTACATGCCACCGCATTGATGGCAGTGACTATGCAGATACCTCGCTGCTTGTAGACAGGGCTGGTCAAGGATCCGAATATTACCTTGCAGGTGCTACTACCTTCCATCTTGAAGAAAGCTTGAAAACTTTTGATTGTCTATGCTCCTTCACCCAACTTGTATACGATTTGCTTATCAATCCATCCCCTCCTCCCCCTAACGACGTGATATTTCACGTTCCACCTTATCTGAGGCTCTGCTTCTAAACAACTTCATCGAGGTGTATACTCATCTTGTTATCTTCAATTAACATGTAGAATCATGTTATAACTCCTTCCATCTGATTACTGTTCTACCCTCCGCTCCTTATAGAACCGGTTATATCACGATTCACGCGCCTCGTTAATAAGGAATCTAGGAAATTTCCTGATGGGGATATTTATTCTTGAGATCTCTTTGATGTATAGCCCCTCCCTTTTTAATTTCATAGACAGTTTTTAGCTGCTTTATCAGAGCTTTATTTCTAATCATCCAGTGAGGTATATTAGCAGTTTTTATTATATATTCATAGTCATTCAGATATTCATCCTCAACCACTTTTCTACCGTCAAATTTTTGTATCATATCCAAAATATTGTACTTATTAATCGGTGAAAGGAGATCCCCATTATCATCCCATCTCACTCTAACGGACCTTTCTAAGTACTTTAATACACTATTAACATAAGGTATTCTCTGCTGAGTGAAATACATGGGGAGAATTTCAGCTAGCAAAGGCCTGCTAATGGGGTTCTGGCTGTTTATTTTGTATGTCCTGAGAGGAATCGAATTATTCTGCAGGACATTCCTCACATCTCTTATTTTGGGCGCTATAGTAGTCTTAACCATTTTTTGCGGACTATCTCTATTTCTCTTCCGACGTTCAATAGTCTTCAAGGGGATATTGTTGCTATTTCTGACCTTTGCATGATATGATACATTCAAAGTTTCGGGTTTTTCCCGCACATTTGAAATATCAGTTCGTCCCCCCCTCATCAGATGTCTTTTTCCCCATCATCCGCTCGTAAGTAAGTCTTGGAATTAAATACAATTCCCTCATAACTTTCTTTTTTTTTATTATTAGCTTTATTTGAAGATACTTGATATTAGTCCTGCTGCCAGTGGTAATAGTACAGACAGAATAGCTCCACCTGTCCTACTTTGGAGAATTTTCTTTTTTTTATGGATTGGGGTTTTCCTCAGGGCATCCACTCTTCCCGTGTGTGTCTATTTAATTACAAGTTAATTCCATTATATTGATCTGATCAAATTGTTTGAAAGTTAGCGAGAAACTTGAATTTCTTCTGTTATGTAATCATGAGATTTAAAGTTCTTTTTCACTCGCTTTGAAGATTTATGCTCATTTTTGTTGTGAAAATTAACTTAGAAAATAAATCCTCTTACTATGTAAAAATCATCTAATTCACTGCCTCTTTTCTTTTATTACTTTTTAATAACCCACGCCATGTGACAGTATATAATATATATATATATATATATATATATATATATATATATATATATATACATATACTGTATATATACCTATATATATAAATATATATATATATATATATATATATATATATATAAATATATATATATATATATATATATAAATATATATATATATATATATATATATATATATATATATATATATATATATATATATATATATATATATATATATAGATATATATACATGCATATATATACACACACATATACATATATATATACATATATATATATATATATATATATATATATATATATATATATATATATATATACATAATTATACTGTATGGATCCCGGGTCTGAGCACCCAATATATATTATACGATTTTGAGTCCTGAAGTCTGGGCACTAAAAAATATACTATACTACGGCTCGTGACTGGGATCCAAACATATAGTATTATATATATTACGACTGGCAAGTTAAGTAATCTCTAGAATTTCCAAATTAGCTTGTTTGCTTTTACATTAAAACTGTTACATTTTAAAACATTAATACCCAAATTCTGAGACCGTTAAATAATTCCCAGACAGCAATATATAAAACACTGAATATCCAAAGGTCTCTTAAGCGCACTCAAAACCAGTGGGCAATTATTCTTATGTATTATTAAATCTTACTTAACTCTCACTGGTCTCAAATAATGATGATTGGAATAATACACTCTTTACAAAAATAAATATATTCTATACAAATTACAACACTGAAAAAAATTTACATAACAAAAATAAGTCACTGGAAAAATTAATTATGAATAAAACCTAGAATAAGACAAAAAGTTGCGATCTGAAATTTATAATAACTTGACTTGAACTATTATATCTGAATACCTTAACCTAAGATAAGAAATAATGCAATAAAAATAATACAAATGCTTGCAATAATTCTGAAATAATACAAGGTTTAAGTTTGACTCTTAATAAATAATAGTTAACCAGATCACTCTACATAACCTATCCTACCTACAGGGCCGTTTACAAAAAACGTTACACAATGCCAACACTCACCCTAATACAATAGATTCAGAAATCACCTTTTAATCTTGCATGACACACAGTTTTCTTTGAGGCACAGAGTCACTTTGGAGAGGAGACACCAACGTACTAAATTTTTTCTATGAATAACACTGGGGTACTTGTAGGAGAGAGAGGGAGAGGGGAGGGCTGTGGTTCTAGGTCGATCTGTATGTCTGTCTGTCTTTGACTCTATCCCAACCTTGGGCCACCTATATATGAAATTTTGGCTAATTCCAGAAGCTTCCAACTTGTTTGGGAAGCATGGGGGTTGTACCAAGCGTCAAAGTTTCCAAATATCACTCTCCCAATCGCTGTATGTACTCTACGCCAGACGGCTCTCTCAGTCAGCAAGCTCCGCCCACCCATTGTCCACGAAATAAAAAAAAGATAACCTCCTCTCACCAGCTATTCTCGAAAATTCGAAAACACATAGTAAGGAACATTCCAAAGGACATGTTCTGAAATTCTCTCTCAAACATGACGCAATACATCATAAAATATAAAAGAACATCACCTAAGCCCTTGTTCCTATCTCGCATGAATCCTACAACACTTTCAAATAGACAACATTAGACTTCACAGCAAACATACGTGAAATGAAAAGTTAATTCTTTATAAAAAATACGTAAATTGCATATTTTAACTTGAATAAAGAATATAATGAAATTCACGATGAAAGTCTTACATAATCTACATAAAATACTTATATCTATATGAAAGTTTCCAAATATTACTCTCCCAATCGCTTTATGTACTCTACGCCGTCTGGCTCTCTCAATCAGCAAGCTCCGCCCACCCATTGTCCACGAAATAAAAAAAAAGATAACCTCCTCTCACCAGCTATTCTCGAAAATTCGAAAACACGTGGTAAAGAACATTCCAAAGGACATGTTCTGAAATTCTCACTCAAACATGATGCAATACATCATAAAATATAAAAGAACATCACCTAAGCCCTTGTTCCTATCTCGCATGAATCCTACAACACTTTCAAATAGACAACGTTAGACTTCATAGCAAACATACATGAAATGAGAAGTTAATTCTTAACAAAAAATATGTAAATTACATATTTTAACTTGAATAAGAAATATAATGAAATTCACGACTAAAGTCTTACATAATTTACATAAAATACTTATGTCTGGCCTGGGTATCATCTCTTCAATGCACAAATGGAACCAATATATGAAATATAAGAAAAAATATTAATAAACTACGATATTTACTCTACACTAGACCAGCCTCGTAAGATAGCTCCCCCCAGAAAAGATTTTTTATATTGGTTCTGAATCCATCGATCCAGCCTGAGATAAATGATATGCAACCATGTTATCTTTACATGTTCGTTATCTTAACCTGATATATTCTTCACATAAATACAATATGGTTGCAAGCATAAGGACCACCTAGTTAATCTTTGATTACTATTTTTCATCTTATACAAAAAAGTTAAAGAATTGTGATCAGAATATCCCATCTTCATTTTGTGATCGACTAAAATAAATTAAAAACCTGTTCATTGCTGCGATCAGCGCCAGCAGTTCCATTTCAACTGTCGGGTCGACTCGTTGCTTCTTCTTCAACTTCGATGACATAAGGCACACAGGATGAAGAATTCCTTCCTTATCTTCTTGCAATAAGCCAGGTCTAATCCTGTTGTCTGATGCATCCACTTGATAAGGAATTTCCCGGTGAAATCCAGTGCTTGAAGTATCAGTTTCAAAGTTGATATGGCCTTCCTCAGATTTTTCCTTTTTCCTTATATCTCAATAATGTAGGTCCTGTCACTGCTCTCTTCCAAAATCCGAAGGTTCTGGGAACTCGTTGGTGAGAGGGAATCTTTTTTCCGATGCGTAGACCAATACCTGCTGTCTTACCGTAACCTGTCTGTTCGTACCTTTCATGACAAACCTTTTCTTCACTCGTCCTTGCCTCGTTTTCACGTCTTCTAGGGAAATTCTCCTTAGCTCGCCGTTTTCTTTCCTCAAAACCTTGGCATTTCCTTCGTCCGTTTCCTTTCGATCCTTCCTTTTTCCTGCCAACATTTTCTCTGGTCCTGTGCTGAAGGGTCCTGCAACCTGTCTGTTCGTATCCTTCCTACCGAACCTTTCCATCGTCCGTTCTTGACTCGTCGTCCTCATGCCTTCTAGGGAAAATTTTCTTATCTCGCGATCCTTTTCCCCAAATTCTTGACATATTCTCCTTTCGGTTTCTCTCGATCCCTTCCATTTTTCTGCTATCTTTTTCTTCGGCCCTTTCCTGAAGGCTTCTCCTCGTACTTCCATCGGGCGTAAGGGAGCTTCCTTGATGCACTCATTGGGCTTTTCAGCCGTTTGACATACGTGACATGCACGGCAAAACTGGCTCACGTCCATATGCATGCCAGGCCAAAAAAAGTGTTTCATTTTCTTCTCCGTCGTCTTCCTTATCCCCATATGTCCAGTCTCATGTGCTATCGCGATCACCTGTCTTCTCAACGGTGTGGGAATTAATGTTTGCCGATATATCCCCCATTCGGCATTTCCTGTGGTATCGGTGGGTCTATGCTTCCTCATAAGCAACCCATCCTTAAGATAATAACAGGTTGGAGACTGCTGTGCCTCCGTCTCGTTAACGTTGGATCCTTTCGTTACAATCTTATCAGCCTTTCCCTACTCACTTGTCCTACTTCTAATGTTGAATTTTCTATTTTTTCAAAGTCCATTTCTTCTTTGTCCACTTGTCAGCTCGTCTGTCACTCCTTTTCGCTCGGGACTACTCTTGATTTCTCTTCTCGCTTACCATCAAGGGAATCCTCTTCCTCTGAAAAAAAAATCCTGCAAGTTCATTGTTCCTTCGATTTCTTTTTCTTCTTCGTCCACTTGTCCGCTCGCTGGTCGGTCCTCTTTGCTCGGGCTTAATCTTGAGTTCTCTTCTTGCATATCATCAAGGGAATACTTTTCTTCAGAAAACAACTCCTTCAAATTCATTTCTTCCAGGTCCATTATTTCTTTATCCTCTTGTCAATTCGTCTGTCGTTCCTCTTCCTTCGAGCTTACTTTTGAGTTCTCTTCTTGCGTATCATCACAGGAATCCTCTTTTTCGGGAAATAATCCTCCAAATTAATTTTTTTCTGGTCCATTGTTTCTTGGTCCTGTTGTCCACTCGTCTGTCATCCCTCTTCATTTGGGCTTACTCGAGACTTCTCCTCTTGCATTCTCCTTTGGAGAACAAATCCTCCAAGTTCATCGCTCCTTCGATTTCTTCTTCTTCTTTGGCCGCCACCTCCTCCTTCATACTCCTGGTCGTCACACCATAAGGAAACAGAGCTGGGTAGTCCTTCTCGAGTCCAGTCATAGGACTATACTTCATATATTTCTCCGTTACAATGGGATAAGGTACGAATGGCACTCCCCCAACCTCATTACCCAACAGGACGTCTACTCCTTCGACAGCCATGGAATCCTTTACCGCAAAGTCAAAATTACCTGTCACCAACTCGCATGACAGTTTTAATCGGCAAATAGGGGTGACCTCCTCTCCTCTTATTCCCTTCAAAATAACTGAGTCCCCTGTGAGAGACTTCCACCATAGGATGTACTCCCCATAAAACCACACTATGGTTACAACCTGTGTCGCGCAATATCCTGACCGGGGTTCGCTCACTCCCGTCTATTGCTGCTAACATACCTTCATAAGTATATGGTTTAAAGGCATCCATACTGATTGGGTTCATCCTGTTCATCATGTAAACGTTAGCTGGTTTATTTTCCCCTCCGTCCTTTCCCGATAGCTTTTTAGTCTTCGCATTCTGTGAAGTCGAATTATCCTTGATAACTTGGGCGACTGCTTGAAACAGACAATATCAACCTTCTGTACGTCTTTCATGATACTTGAAGGAGGGTGATTCGACGTTTGTTGCTGTGGTACTACAGTATTGCATTTTGCTTAGGGGCAGTACAAGTGCTACTTCCGTTGTAACTATTGAACTTGTTCCCGTAGTTATTTACGAACTGGTTTCCATGATTCGGTGAATACTTGACACTTGGTCGGAAAGACGGTTGAAACTTCGTGCCCGAGGAGGGTTGACGACTGATAATATTGTAATCTTCACTCAGCGAAGCAGCTTTATCGAGTTTCTTCACCTCTCTCTCTCTCAAGTACGTTCGAATGTGTTTACGAATTCCTCGTAGATACTGCTCTAGTATTATCAATTCTTCTAAATCAGCCATCTCCTTTACGTTAGCAGCCTCTGTCCATATCTTGAAACATCGTCATACCTTATAAGCGTAATCCAGGAAAATCATTTTCTCATCCTTTTTCAAACTTCGGAACCTTTCATTACAATATTCAGGGGTCATCTGATACACTTGCAGCACGGTCCTCTTCTCTTCTTGATACTCCATCCTCTGGTCCTGAGATAAGGATAAGTAAGCTCTGCGGCCCTTCCCAAAGAGCACACTCTACAATAACACAGACCATTAATCTTCTGGCCATTTCATCTTCGCTGCGACTGTTTCAAAATGATCGAAGAACTCATCTTGGAATTAACCTCTATGCTTCTGACACATTAAACACGGGTTTGTGCCTAGCAGGAGTCGTCTCTGTCTCTATCTGCGCTTTCAGTTGGGTGTGGGCGTGCAAAAGTTCTAACTTCCATGTATACCTCGCTTCTTCCATCTCTTTTTCTTTCTGTCCTCTCTATTTTTTTCATGTCTTGCGATTTCCTTCGCTTCCATCTCTTTTGCATGTCGTCTTTCTTCTCTCTCTTCTTCTTCTCGCCTTGCTTCCATTAATCTCGCATGTCTTGCAATCTCTCAGGAGTCTTCTTCTCGTCTTGCTTCCATTTCCTTCTCTCTTTCCATCATCTTCAACTTGATCAAATTCTCCTCCGCTGCAATTCGTCGAATCTCAGCCTCTAGATCCTTATCTGCTTTCATGCCTTCAGTTTGAGGGTCAACCGGTCCTTGCTTTGCTAAAAATTCTTCCTCAGCTTCCTCCAAAAGTTCATGCGCTGCCACAATACTCTCTTCCGACAACTTTTCCGAGTTTATAAACGCTTCTAAGGCTAGACACTTGATTTGGGTCTCATTCATCCCACTCATAGCATGGCCACCCCATGCCATTAAGATCGAGAGCCACTGAGCTTTAGTTACATTAGCTTCTGACAATTCCTGAACACTTGGGTTACTTAAAAAACTCTTGGATATTAAACTGTCCCATCTTGTACTTTTACAAGAATTAATGCCACTCCAATGAATAATATACTGACAAGACTCAAACTCTACTAATCAAAAACCTTTAATCAAAACACGGCGCTGTTATCACCAATATTTAAAACAGACTCGCTCGATTCCAAGGGTCTGGGCACCAAAATATCTTATACTGTATGGATCCCGGGTCCTAGCACCCAAAATATATAATACAATTATGACTCCGGAAGTCTGGGCACTAAAAAAATATACTATACTACGGCTCATGACTGGAAACCAAACATAATATTATATACTGTATATTACAATTGGCAAGTTAATTAATCTCTCAAATTTCCAAATTACCTTGTTTGCTTTTACATTAAATCTGTTACACTTCAAAGCATTAATACCCAAATTCTGAGACCGTTAAATAACTCCCAGACAGCAATATATAAATCACTGAATATCCAAAGGTCTCTTAAGCACACTCAAAACGAAACTGGGCAATAATTCTCATTTAACTCTTACTGTGGTTCATAACAGGAAAATATGAACAGAGCCTGGTCTCAAATAATGATAATTGGGATAATACTCTCGTTGAAAATAAATATATTCTATACAAATTACAACACTTTGAAAAGAATTTACATAACAAAAATAAGTCAGTGGAAAAATTAATTCTGAATAAAACTTAGAATAAGAAAAAAATTTACGATCTGAAATTTATAATAACTTGACTTGAGTAAACCTTAACCTAAGAAAAGAAATAATGCAATGAAAATAATACAAATGCTTGCAATAATTCTGAAATAATACAAGGTTTAAGTTTGACTCTTAATGAATAATAGTTAACCAGATCACTTTACATAACCTATACTGCCTACAGGGCCGTTTACAAAATACGTTACACAATGCCAACACTTGCCCTAATAGCCTACAATGAATTCGGAAATCACCTTTTAGTCTTGCATGACACACAATTTGCTTTGGGGCATAGAGTCACTTAGGAGAGGAGACACTAATGTACTGAACACTTTCAATGAGTAACACTGGGGTACTTGTGGGAGAGAGAGGGAGAGGGGAGGGCTGCGGTTCTAGGTCGATCTCTATGTCTGTCTGTCTTTGACTCTATCACAACCTTTGGTCACCTATATATGAAATTTTGGCTAATTCCAGAAGCTTCCAACTTGTTTGAGAAGCGTGGGGGGTTGTACCAAGCATCAAAGTTTCCAAATATGTACGCTACGCCAGACGGCTCTCTCAGTCAGCTAGCTCCGCCCACCCAGATAACCTCCTCTTACCGGCTATTCTCGAAAACACATGGTGAAGAACATTCCAAAGCACATATTCTGAAATTCTCTCTCAAACATGACGCAATACATCATAAAATATAAAAGAACATTACCTAAGCCCTTGTTCCTGTCTCGCATGAATCCTGCAACACTTTTCAATTGACAACGTAAGACTTCACAGCAAACGTACATGAAATGAAAAGTTAATTCTTTATAGAAAATACGTAAATTGCATATTTTAACTTGAATAAAGAATATAATGAAATTCACGATGAAAGTCTTACATAATGTACATAAAATACTTATATCTATATGAGAGGGGCTCATTTTCTGGGCAGGGTATCATCTCTTCAATGCACAAATGAAAACATATATGAAATATAAATAAGATTATCAATAAACTACGATATTTACTTAACACTAGACCAGCTTCGTAAGAATATATATATATATATATATATATATATATATATATATATATATGTATATATATATATATATATATATATATATATATATATATATATACATATATATATATATATATATATATATATATATATATATATATATATATATATATATATATATGCACTACAGGACAAAGGCCTCAGTCATGTCCTTTTACTGACGTCTGTTTATATTCTTTTTATGCCAATCTACACCAGCAAATTTTCTTAGTTCATCAATTCATCGTCTTTTCTTCCTTCCCTTGCTTCTTTTACAATCTCTAGGCCCCCATTCTGTTATTCTTAATGTTCACCTGTCGTCTGTCATTCTCATTAATCCCATAACCATATTCTTCTTGTGATGTCGCTTAGTGTTATTCCCATCATTATTCTTTCCATAGCTCCTTGAGTTCTAATAAGCTTTTTTTCTAAGGCTTTAGTATGGCTCCATGTTTCTGATGTATAAGATAAAACTGGCAGGACTATCTGATTAAATACATTTCTTTCAAGAAAAAGTGCCATTTTACTTTTCCTAATCTCAATTTGTTTACCAAAAGCTTTCCATCCCATGCTCATATGGGTCTCATGATCTGGGCAAACTATTATTGTCTATCCTGAGTACAGTCTTAAGAGGTTCATCCATAACCTACTTTTTGTCTGCATTTTCATTGAACATTATCTTAGTTTTACTCATTTTCATTTTCAGTCTTATATTTCTGCTTTCTGTACTCAATTTTATAATATTTTGTAACCCCTCCCCTGATTCACCAAATAGAAAAATGTTATCTGCACATCTAGAGCTGTAAAGGTATTCCCCATTGATATTGATTCCTACATTATCCTAACATGAATTTTTTAAAACTTCTTTTGGGTATAATTTAGGACAGATGGGGTCTCTCTGTTTAAATCCTTTCTCAATTGGAATTTTTGCACTCTCATTATGTAGTTTTAGGATTGCTATATCTTCAAGTGTTTTAATATATGATTCCTCTATTCCTTGTCTTTTAAGGGTTTTCCCTACTGCTGAGGTTTTAAAGGGATAACAAGCTTTCTCACCATCTATAAATGCCATACATAGTTCTATGTCATACTATATCTATTTTTCCATTAGCTGGTTGATTATATGGATATGGTCAGTTGTTGAATAAGCCTGCCTGCTCTCTGAGTTGATGAAAGTCTATCTCTCTTTTCATTCGGCCTAATACGATCATAAAAATTGTATATATTACTAAAGTTCATCTAGTCTTATTATTATGAAATCTCCTCTATTATTAAATCCATTGTTAGGCCATCATCTTTTGCTACTTTGCCTCTTTTCCAGGATTTTAATGCTTTCTTGACTTCTAATTTTACGTTTGGTACCAACTAAGGTGCATCAATATTTCTATTGGCAAAGTTATTTACTATATCACTGTAGAATAGCATTTTATAGAAATCCTATGCAATTTTCATGACTCCATATCTATTGTTTATATTTCCATTTGCATCCTTTAAACAAAACATATGTTGGCATCCTGTTCCAAATCTTCTTTGGAAGCTTCTTCCTTTCTTTAGTGTTTCCTCAATTTTGGTCTGAATGTGTTTATGAATATCTTTGGATTGTAGTTTTTTTGTTTTTTATTATTCTGCTAATCATATTTCATGTCTCTTGGATTTTACCTCATTTCCAATCTATTCTTTACTAGGATATTGGTCTTTTCTGATAGTTATCCTTGATCTTGTTTAAGGACTTT
>NC_090766.1:28026593-28071593 GCF_036898095.1 Palaemon carinicauda
TACATCCTCGACGCTATATCCAACCGTAAGCTTATGGTTGATACCGGCTGTATGCAATCAACATTTCCTCCCTCACAGGCCAACCTAAACTGGGCGCCTAGCAGTGATGACCCCACACTCATCACCGCCAACGGATCTCCCATATGGTGTTTGGGACTAGGGTGCTTAAAATTTCAATCATGGGCCGATTTTACTCTTGGCCCTTCGCCATCGCCGACGCTGACTTCCTGGCTCACCATGGCCTACTCGTCGATGTCGCCGGGAAACGCTTCATCGACACCGGGACATGCCGAACCCGCCCACTACGAGCTGGTCGGGGTATCATACCCATCTCCGCTGCCGTAGCGCAGCCCTACGCCGCCCTTCTTCAAGAGTTCCCCAACGTTTTCAAGCCGGAACTTTTACAATCGCCGGGATACCCCTCCAAGCACAGGGTCCACCACCACATCAACACAACGGGACCTCCCACACACACCAAGTTCCGACGCCTCCTGCCGCAGAAGCTGAGAGATACTAAATGTGCCTTCAAAGACATGGAACGGATGGGCATATGCAAGAAGGCGTCCAACCCATGGGCATCTCCACTCCACATGATGAAGAAACCGGACAGGACATGGATGCCCTGCAGTGACTACCAACGCCTTAACCTCATCACAATGCCAGACCACTACCCTCTACCGAACATGCAAGACCTCACCAGCGCCCTTCTTAAATCGTACTTTCAGGTTCCTGTGTTCCCAGCAGACGTGCCTAAGACCGCCATCATACACTGTTCAGCTCGCATACCTTATCATATTCAACCTTCTGCCTACACAACGCTGGGGCCACGTTTCAACGATTGATGGACAGCATCCTGGGGGACCTGCCATTCTGCGTCTGCTACATAGACGACATCTTAATCTTCTCCAGGACGAAGGAGGAACACTGGAAACACGTCCACGCTGTGCTGAAACGCCTTCAGGAGGATGGTTTGATCGTGCGCTTCGACAAGTGCACATTCGGTTCCGAGAGGATGGACTTCCTCGAACATCAAATATCCGCAGCGGGCGTGAAGCCCACAACGACCAAGGTGGATGCCGTGAAAACCTTCCCACCCTCAGCGACCATCCGGCACCTTCAGGAGTTTTTGGGGATGGTAAACTACTACCATTGCTTCATCCCCAACATCGCCCACATCTTGACTCCCCTCAACGACGTCCTGAAGGGAAAAGCCAAGAAGCTTGTCTGGGGTCCCCTGCAGCAATGCGCCTTCAAAAGGATGAAGGCCGCCCTCGCCGAAGCCACCACCCTGGTGTACCACGACGACAGCGCCCCCCTGAAGTTGACTACCGTCGCCAGCAATGTCGCCTGCGGTGCTGTTCTCAAACAGATCGTCAATGGTTACCTGCAGCCCTTGGCCTTCTTAAGCAAGAAACACAAACCTGCGGAAACCAGGTACAGCACGTTCGACAGTGAGCTCCTCGCTGTCTACCTCGCCGTCCGCCACTTAAGATACATGCTGGAAGGGACCCCCTTCACCATGGACCACCAACCCCTGATCCACTCTTTCACGAAGTCTTCAGACGTATGGTCCTCTCGTCAACAACGACACCTGGTAGCCATCGTGAAATCGGCTGCACTATCAATTACGTACCAGGGAAGAAGAACCCTGTCGCCGACGCCCTCTCCAGGATCGAGATCAAAGCAGTTCACCTGGGGATCGACTACGCCAACCTCGCCGTAGAACAGCAGAATGACCCAGAGGCCCAGGTCTATCGTAAAACAGCATCAACGCTACGGATGAAGGACATTCCCCTCGGCCCGGCTGGGGAAACCATCCTCTGCGACACCAGCACGGATTCCTGCCTCCTGTAAAAGAAAGATCTTTGACGTCATCCACAGATTGTCACACCCCTTGGGCCGCACTACAGCCTGTCTACTATCCGAGAAATTCATCTGGCCAGGGATCAAGAAAGACGCCCCTGAGTGGGCGAGAACCTGCATCAACTGCCAGATGAGTAGGGTCAACCGCCATACTGTGTCGGGAGTCGGCGATTTTCCCCAACCCAAGAGACGATTCAGACACATCCACATTACTATTATTATTAATTGCTAAGCTACTACACCAGTTGGAAAAGCACAATGCTATAAGCCCAGGGGCTCCAACAGGGAAAATAACCCAGTGAGGAAAGGAAACAGGGAAAAATTCAATTTTTAAGAAGAGTAACAACATTAAAATAAATATCTCCTTTATAAACTATAAACACTTTAACAAAACAAGAGGAAGCGAAATAAGATAGAATAGTGTGCCCGAGTGTACCCTCAAGCAAGAGAACTCTAACCCAAGGCAGTGGAAGACCATGGTACAGAGGCTAGGGCACTACCCAAGACTAGAGAACAATGGTTTGATTTTGGAATGTCCCTCTCCTAGAAGAGTTGCTTACCATAGCTAAAGATTCCCTTCTACTCTCACCAAGAGGAAAGTGGGCACTGAACAATTACAGTGCAGTAATCCCTTGGGTGAAGAAGAATTGTTTGGTAATCTTACTGTTGTCAGGTGTATGAGTACAGAAGAGAGTATATAAAGAATATGCCAGACTATTCAGTGTGTGTGTGTAGGCAAAAGGGAAAATTAACTGTAACAAGAGAGAAGGATTCAATGTAGTACTGTCTGGCCAGTCAAAAGACCCCATAACTCTCTAGCGGTAGTATCTCAACGGATGGCTGGTGCCCTGGCCAACCTACTACCTAGCCTACTACATGGACGTCGTGGGACCTCTGCCGCCTTCAGGATCTGCAAGATACCTCCTGACGACCTTCGACCGCTCCACTAGATGGTTAGAAGCAACTCCGATGTCCGAAGAAAACACCCTTGCCTGCGCCGAAGCTCTCTTGTCGAGTTGGATCAGCCGCTTCGGTGTTCCTGATGATATCATGACGGACTGTGATTTTGACTTTTTGTCAGAGATCTAGCTCTTTCTGGCAAACCTGATGGGAATAACACTCCACAGCACCACGGCATACAACCCTGCAGCTAACGGAATGGTCAAGAGAACTCATCACACTCTCAAGGCACCCCTAATGGCAAGATGTACAGACGAACATTGGAAAGCGCAACTCCCATGGGTCCTCCTTAGCCTTAGCACCGCTCCCCGGGCAGACGGCGAACCTTCCCCTGCGGAGAAGGTTTATGGCAAGGCACTTATAGTCCCTGGCGAGTTCTTCTCTGCAACTACTGACGACACTAAGCTAGATGTTATCGCGGCCCTTACAAGGTCATTAGAAGAACAGCCAAATCTTTCCTCTTGAACGTCCATGGACAAGAAGATTGGATGACGATCGACCAATTAAAACCAGTGCTCCTTGAAAGCGACAAGAAGATCACCCCAGGCCCTGGTAGACCCAGGATTCCATCTCAGAACAAATCATCCATCAAGCAGGAAAAAAGCATGCAACGACAGGGGAAAACGATTCCTCCGAAGTATAGCAACCTTCCCCTACGTTCAAGCACCAGAGGGGAACTATGTCGCCCTCCACGATACAAAGATTAATCGCATCAATCATCTCCGATGCCCGCTGGGGTGGGGGGGGAGTACTTGTAAGGACATCGTTTTACCCGTCGTGTTTCCTCCCCCTGGACTCTTTTCTAATAATTGTAACTTTATTATTCATTCCACGCAGTGGATTTTTGTATCATAATGCTGTGCACTTTGAGAGCTTTATTTTTATGTATAATACTATGTATTTTCTTACGCTAACGCCTTAGTATATGTTAATTTATTTTGAATAAAAACAATGATTTTGGTGGTTAGAAATGTTTCTATCCCTGGCTACTTTTCTATCCGCACTCTGTAATATAGTGACCGTTGGTAGTTCAGTAAATTGTCAGTCTCTCCCTGCTCGTCTTGTTGTCCTCACAAGCTTTGCATTGTAGCCTACAGAAGCTATAACCAATGTAACTTACATGAGACAACGGAAGGCTATTCCGACTGATTTATTCACCTTGATTCATCTCTGGCTGAAAACTGCATCTCAATTAATTTTTTTCCGTTGTTCGAACTTGATACAAATTCACATATTAGAAATAAAATATTAATATAGCTCTCAGATCCAAAGACTGGTGTTGAACACAGATAAATATAATGTCTTTTAAAACAATACCATATTTTGAAATTGTTCATGCTAGAGCAAAATATATTCAACAAAGTTTTTTTTTCTTTTGGAAAAAAAGATGTCATATAATCTGTAGCGCTGTCAAAGAAATGTGTCGATCAGTCATAGACTATCGTACAACATTTTTATTGCCTCTTTTCATTAGATATCGCTTTCAGATTGTCTAGTTGGACTAAATGAGTTCTCAAGAGACATTTGTATAAAAACTATTCATCATTTGATAGATATACTCGCATAAGAGGTGCCTAAAGTCATATTTACATTAGCATATGCTACAGAAAAGATAATTATAATAGAAAACATACACTAGACTATACAAAGAAAACTATTTTAAGGGTGACATAGTTATTATACTAGGCATTCAAAACACTTATTTAAATCCTTTTCTATTTAAATGATTGAAAGGAAAAATTTATAAAGCAGTACTTAAAAGCATATCAATTAATGTTTATAGAGCTATTTGAAATATAAGTTCACCAATATTTAACGAAGATTGAAGAACATATCAATATCAACAACGAGAGTATTTTCACTAAATATGAATAAATTGTAATTGAACTCGCATTGACGAGTTCCAAAGGGATTAGATGGCAATTGATATTAATGTATGTCATTTCAGAGATGAAATGTGAAGAGAGAATTCTTGGTCAGCAGGTTCATAAATTACAATGACATTTGGAATAAAGAATGAGATGGATTTAGAGGTTAATGAGAGCAGTAGTCGTTTTAGCCTATCTGGCACTTTCATTTAAAATCTCATGGATAGATTTTAAATTATTTTTAAGCCACTCGAATAATTGATGTATAAATTGTCTGTAATACTGAAACTATAATCTTAATAACCGAGCAATGCAAAAATGGTTGCAATACGATTTGTGTTTGTAGTCCATAGAATATTTAAACCATAATTCCTGTGTCTGCCAAAAAGCTCAATCTATGAATGAAAGATATCTTTAACATTCCAAAGAGTAAACATACATTCAGTGTAGGCTAGGGCTACTTCATATAGATCTCCTGTTCTAGAGATATGTGCTGAGGTTAACGTTACCATCCTAGGCAGGAGAAAGAATTCCCTTGATACAGCCCGGCACTAGGGACAGAGAAACTAATCAACTCTTTGAAGATCAGTTGTAATGTATGAAGCCATTTCCAAGTATTACATTACAGCCAAGTTCTAATAAATGTGGCAAATAGTTTTCTTTATCACATCCTTACTGATGATGCCCCAAATTTGTCCTCTTCTTTCCCAGCTTGATATTTGTCTTTTAAGTTATCAAGGCCACTTCCTGTAGGATCTGTAGGATTGAAATAGTTTTTAAGGTTTAAAGGTTTAAAGGCCGCTCATGAATGGCAGAGGCAGAGGACAGGGACATTGCCCTATCAAGCAGGAAGGACAATTATGCCCTAGAGACTGACCATATAAACATATGATCAGCGCCCAAGCCCGCTTTCCACCCAAGGTAGGATCAAAGAGGGTCAGGCAATGGCTGCAGATAACGCAGTAGGTAGACCTATAGGCTCCTCGAAACCCGCCCACCCTTAGCTCACAAGGAAGGCGAGGTTACAGCAACAAAAGGAACTAACAAGTTTGAGCGGGACTCGAACCCCAGTCTTGCGATCACCAATCAGGGACGTTACCAATAGCCTATCACAACCCTAAATAAACAATTAATGTTACTTCTCTTCAAATGGAAAAAAATACCTTACAGTTTAGTGAACAATATTATATTATCTGACTTGCCAACAAAAAGCATGAAAAATGGATACTGAAAATGATAACTTTATCAACATTTGACTTTAGAAATGATTAGCCAATGGTAATCCAAAAAAACCTCAATGCCAGTCCTCAACATATTAACCACTACGATAACAGATGTCCAAACCTTTATTTTATTATTATTATTATTATTATTATTATTATTATTATTATTATTATTATTATTATTATTATTATTATTATTATTATTAGCCAAGTTACAATTCTAATTGGAAAAACAGGTTGTTATAAGCCCAAGGGCTCCAAAAAGGAAAAATATTCCAGTGAGGAATGGATAAACATTAGAAAAAGTAACAAATAATGAATATAAGAGGTCTTAAGATCAGTAACAACGTTAAGATATCTTATTATTATTATTATTATTATTATTATTATTATTATTATTATTATTATTATTATTATTATTAGGTAAATCACAACCCTAGTTGAAAATGCAGAATGCTATAAACTCGAGGGCTTCAAAGGGAGAATTAGCCCAGAGAGGAAAGGAAATAAGAAAATAAACAAACAATATGAGAATTAACGAATAATAGATATAGTATATCTTAAGATCAGTATATAGCATCCTGCTTTTCCAACTAGGATTGTAGCTTAGCAGGTGATAATGATAACAATAACAACATTAAGACAGAACTGTCATATATAAACTATCAGGTATCGACTGTTTTGCATCAATATAACTTTATTCCTTAAGTTGTTGAGAGAGGTCTTACGTCGTGAAGGGGAATACTCACTACGGATATCCCTGGCTTAATCCATGTAGTACTAATCAAGGTCTGCCAAGTAGATCTTAGTACGCATTTAATTAATATCCGTAAGTATTTCTCTTGATTACTTTTATCACATCCGCCAACGAAGTTGGAAGGAGGTTATGTTCCACCCTTGTTTGTGTGTGTATGTTTGTTTGTGAGCAGCTTCCTGGCCAAACTTTTAGTCGTAGATAAATAAAACTTGCAGGGATTAACTATTATGTAAAAAGATAGGAATATCAAGGTCAAAGGTTAAGGTTACAGTCAAGCAAAATGTGTAATTCACATAATCAGCCTTAAGTTTGGACATCATTGTCACAGACTTAAAAGTTGGTTCATATTTGAGTGTATGAAAAGTCACGCCAATTGGTACATGTGAAGGTCGATGGTCAAGGTAGAGTCAAGGTCAAGCGAAAGGTCAAATTCTGGTTTTCAACCATACAGCCCCAATTGTAATTATAAAGTAATGAAACTTGCAGGAATTTTAAACTGTTATGTAAATAGCTGGAAATAATTAATTGATTTTGGGAAAGGCACGCTGGTTTCGAAAAATAAGCTGCCAGGCCGGAGGACAGCACCCTCAGAGTGTATTTCTAGATTTATTATTCTTTTACATAGATAGCAGGCCATTTTAGCAGAGGATGTCTTCTCTAATGCTTCATGATCAGACAAACAAAATTTTAAATAATGCTAGTGGTTCGCATATTTCTTTAATTCGCTTTTGATGAAATAAATAACACTTCAACATCATCAAATACCAAATAATAATAATAATAATAATAATAATAATAATAATAATAATAATAATAATAATAATAATAATAATAGTAACAACAATGATAATAACAATTATATATATATATATATATATATATATATATATATATATATATATATATATATATATATATATATATATATATATTCAGAGCTGTACACTCGTAATGCTCTTAAAACATAGAAGTAAATACAGATATATATTTATATACATATATATAAATATATGTATATGTATATATATATATATATATATATATATATATATATATATATATATGTATATACATATATACTGTATAAGTATATGAGTATATATATGTATATATATAAGCATATATTTGTGTGTGTATATATATATATATATATATATATATATATATATATATATATATATATATATACATGTAAAAATTACATAATAAAATCCATGACCCAAGGGATCAATGGAGAAGTTAGGAGAGGAGTGTGGGAACGCCAAGTCATAACAGGATACGAAAGTCAAGACCAAGCTAAACCTTTGCAATGTAACATTTTGTATGAAGAGTAAACACAATACAAGCATCCGGTGAGAAACAGTTGAGTGTCTCAACGGAACCAGATGGCTTCCGGTAGTAATGTTGTGTTATCATATTTATGTAAAATGCTGAGATAACTAATGAAACGTTATCACCAAAATTGATATTTTTGTCAGTTCTTTCTAAATTGTCATACGGAGTAGTCATCCGACCAAACCATCTATACTCCTGTGATGGAGCTACTAATAAACTGTTTAAAAGTTAACTTACATAGACTTATTCAGAAGAAGTAACCTACAAGTCTATAAACTATATATATCACATTGAAGAGACATGAGATAGAACTCTAATGTGTGTTTATAACAGTACCACACCAACAATTGGTGGCAGCGGTTCAACTTTATGACCAGAGATATCAACTTTAAGAACCAGCAATTTAAACTGTAATACTTAGCAGTTACAACAGTAATGAATCTACGTCCACCAAAGAAATGAACGCATCGAACATCAACTATAAATATTATACAAACTGAGGAACTGGATCTTCAATCAACATCTTATCAATACGACGGGATATCAAACCGAAAACATTCACCCAAACAGCTAAACTCTCGCAAACCAGAGAGAGAGAGAGAGAGGAAATGACGTCATCGCTCTTCGCCCATATATACTGAAAAGCTAAGTATATTTCTTTATTCATTCAGTTTTAGGCAGTGAAGTGTTGTTATCACGAGTCGATCGTCCATTATTGCTGGGGTGAGTTGTTTGCAAATCTTCTTTTTTTCCTTCTTTAAAGGAAACTGTATTCAACTTCGAATTCTCGTCTAGAATTTTTTTTTTCTCTGTGCTAATTCCGTTTTCTTTCAGAAGTTTTCGGGAAATATCTTTATATTAGTATCATTGTTTTTGGGGATTGTGTTATAATCTGCAACATATCTTTATTGTATAGTGCTTATGCGTTTACGCAGTGAACGTCTGTATTCATATAGAGATATTGATAGGATTGCAAGGAAACATGACACCTCCTGTAAATCCCGGACCAAGTAACCCCACCCCTGGACTGAGTAACCCCATCCCCGCTCCCGTAGTTACCCTAGTAAGTGCTCGTTCAGCTATCCTTCCTTTTCAAGGTCGGGTCAATGGGTTCTTACCTCAGAATGTCAAGTCTTGGATTTCTTCCGTTGACGCTCACTTAAATGCTAAACATATCATAGACCCATTTGTACAATTGCAAGAAGCTAGAAGTATTATAGACTTTTCTAAAGGGGATGCAAGTGCGAATCTGAGGGGAGTTTCTTTTCAAGAGGAAGTTACATGGGATGATTTCAAAGTTAGGCTACGTGCGATCTATGGCGGTGAGGAAGCCTTAGATGTAGTTTTAATATTAAGAAATACACTTAATAAAGCCACTATGACTCGGCTTAATGTTATAGAGAGAGCAGCTCTCATTGCCGATAGGCTTAATGAATATCAGGATATTTTAGGTAATTCCACTTGGGTTACTGGAGATAACATCGCCGTGAAAGATTTCTTACGATTAATGTATCTAACTTGCATGGCACTTATGTTGTCAGAAGCTTTAATGCGGTGTTTTGATAAAAGTTAACGCCAGAAAGTACAGAATTAGATGTATATAAACAGATAAAGAAACACATGTTTAAGTGTACTGATCTAGATCCCTTGTTTACACAAGTTTTTGCAAAAAATGAAACTAAGCCACAACATGTAAACGTAGTTAATAATAGTCAGGTTGCAGGAATGACGTGATATAATTGCAAATGTCAAGGTCACTTGATTGCAGACTGCAGAACTCATTCATATAGTGGATGCTACTCGCGTAATCAACAACAGAATCCTAGAAACACACAGTCAATTCCACAGTCAATTCCCTATGGAAATAAAAAGAAAAATCCTCAGTTCAATAAGAAGAAACAGCCAAACGTCAATGCAGTTCAAAATAAAAAACAAACAAATAGTGCTTCAAATAACTCTGATCCTAGGCCGTCTAGCCAAAACTCGCAAGGTCAGACAAATTTTCAGAATGTGCAGAGCAAAGCAAATACTACATAATTAACTCCAATGGGGAAGAGAGTGATGTTGGGTCATTCGTATCAACATCAGTAGTATCAAATAATCCATTTAATGTTTTGTCAGATCATTGTGAGGCAATAGATTTTCCTATGAAACACACGGCCGAATCAAATAAATCAATGCAGGCTCCCGTAGATTTGCAACAAATTCATACAATAATAAGCCAAAAGGAGTTACGACCAACATTATATGCTGTAAATTTAGAACACAGATCATTTACATTATTTTTTGACTCTGGTAGTCCACGTAATATCATGGATTTGAGGACACATCATTTGTTATTTTCGAACTTCCCTATAGAAAAATCCGGAGTAAGACTCTCGGGTAGAGAAAATAATGAATTAAATGTAATAGGCGTAACTCATGTTCAGTACAGGGTCGGTAGGCGCACGTTTGCCGATACCTTTGTTGTTGTACAAAACATTGATATGTATCCAGCTGTAATTATAGGATACCCGTCTATGGGCAATCAAAACATTATCTTAGCCCCTGCCAAACACGGCGTGTATATCAAAGGAAAATTCTATAAGTCTTCTAATACCCTAAAATCAGTTTTGGATAAAAAGGAGACGACAAATAAAACAGTGACGTACGTTGAAGAACCGATCACTTGTCTCATTAATAAAGAAATAATATACGCGACCCAACGGAATTCTCGTTCACCCGTAATATATCTTGCACGCAATCTATCGAGCCGAACGTAACTTCGAATATAAAAGTGCGAGTAAAGAAAACGTTGCTGGGATCTGAAATATTAATCCTTTCCAACACTTTGAAAACTAACGGATTGTCCGTCACACAAGCTATTTATACAGTCGGCTCACAACAACAATGTAATATTGAAGTCTGTAATCTTTTAAATACCACTTTAGTAATTCACAAAAATCAACATATCTTGGATGTAGAAGTTTATAAACATCGTATTCTCACTGTCGCTGAAATCAATCATGCTCAATCAGTTGCGGATGAATCCCTTTTGCAATCTATTAAAAATAAAATCAATAAAGACATTCAAGAAGAGGAAATTCAGCAGAAATTTTTTGGACTTTTAACTGAATATCATGATGTTTTTTTCCACTACGGATGGATCCTTAGGAAAAACAGATGTTATCGAACATCAAATAAGGTTAAAGGACAAGCAGAAAATTATCTATGTACCCTTGTACAGACTCCCTATGAAATTCCAGAATGAGATAAATGATGAAGTAGGGAAAATGCTAGAAGAAGGAGTCATTAGGAAATCGAACAGCCCTTATAATTTTCCATTAATAGTTGTACCCAAAAAAGATCGAACTTAGCGTATCTGCGTAGATTTCCGTCGCTTGAATGAGGAAACGATCCCTGATCGATTCCTAGTGCCATGTACTGACGATATTTTATCTTTGTTAGGTCAAAATAAATATTTTACCAGTTTGGAATTACTTAAAGGCTTTCACCAGATATCATTAGAAGAAAATAGTATCCCATACACTGCCTTCAGCACAGCCAGGGGACATTATGAATTTTTGCGTATGCCTTTTGGTTTACGTTGTGCTTCCATAACATTTACTAGAATGATGAACATAGTGTTTGGAGACTTGCTAGGGGATATATTGCATGCCTATATGGACGACCTTGTAATCTTTTCTAATACCTTAGAAGAACATTTACGTAAACTGGAACTAGTACTACAGAGACTAAGACAGCATAACTTAAGGGTAAAGATTAGTAAGTGTGAATTCTTCAAGACAGAATTAGTCTATTTAGGTTTTACGGTGTCTAGCCAAGGTCTTAAAGTAGTCCACGATGAGGTGTCGGCTATCCGTAACTCTCCGATACCTACTAATGTCAAGGGAATACAGCAATTTCTAGGGTGTAGTGGATATTACAGGTTTTTATACGCAATTATTCAATAATAGCCGCTCCCCTAACTGATCTTACGAAGAAGGGCGTAGATTTCATATGGTCTGAGCAGCATCAACAAGCGTTTAATACCTTGAAAGATGAACTGTGTAGTTCTCCTATCTTAAAATTTCCTGACTTCGGTAAGGAATTCTCCATTGCAACAGACGCCTCAGACTTAGGAGTAGGTGGGGTATTGCTTCAGCAATATGACAAACAGTTTTTCCCGATAGCTTTTTATTCACAAAAACTGAGAACTTCTGAAAGTAAGTATGCAGTAATAGACAAGGAAGGGCTAGCTATTGTTAATTCACTAGTGCATTTTAAGTTCATAATATACGGTTATCCCGTCAAGGTTCTTACTGATCATAAACCCCTAACCGACTTCTTTAAAGGCTTTAGTCACAGCCCCAAACGAACTCGGTGGCATTTGATCATCCAAGACTTTGGTGCGAGAATCGGGTATTTACCAGGAAAAGCAAATATCATTGCTGATGCATTATCAGGCAACCCCGTGTCATCTTTTACGGAGCCATTAGCTGAATTAATAGATATATCAACATCCATGCCTATTGTTAAAACTGTATCTGAACAGGAAGATCTGGGCTGGTGCGCTGAATTATTACAGACTGAGCAAAGGAAAGATCAGAAATTAGAAAAAATCATAAATGCTTTGGAAGGAAATCGTAAGGAAAAGGAATGTATAAAGTATACGCAGCAGAATTATATAATCAAGACAATATTCTGTGTAGATCCGTGACAAGGAAAACCCGCAATACATCACATGTGACTAATGACCAGGTAGTGGTACCAATCTCACTTATATCCACTGTCCTAAATTGGTTGCATGCAAATCCATTGCATGGACACCCAGGGTTCTCCATAATGTCACAGAAAGCCAAATCATTGTTTTATTGGCATACGATGCTTACAGATATAAAAAAGCACATAGCTAATTGTCGCACATGTCAGGAAAACAAAGGGCACACGAAAACACCTGTCAGCCAAGCGGCTTATCCCGTGCCCAATCAACCCTTTGAAAGAATACATTTAGATTCACTAACAGGAATTTACGAGTCAGACAGAGGAAATAATCACCTCTTAGTAATTGTAGATGCTTTGACTCGATATACAGAACTGATAGCGCTTAAAACTAAAACTGCAATTGAATGCGCTAGGAAGTTTTACAAGTGTCACATTTGTAAACATGGAATTCCACACATGATAATCTCAGACTCGGGTGGAGAATTTAATAACCATTTCCTTAACTCATTGTGTGAATTCCTTAGCATAAAGAAAATCAATACCATGATCTATCACCCAGAGTTGAATGGGCTAGTGGAAAGAGCGAATAGGAAGGTTTTAAACATATTAAGATTAACACTAGGGGGATCAGACCTCAACTGGGATATTGCAATACCTGCGGTACTAAGTACTCTGAATCACTCATATCATGTATCAATTAAAATGTCGCCGCACGAGGAATTGTATGGTACCCCAGTTAGAACGTCTTTCCATGTATTAACGTCTGCAACTAATTTATCAAATCATTTAAAGGAATGTATAAATGCAAGCAAAAGTCGTTTTGATATCATTCGAAAGAATTTAGAAGAATCACAAATCATAATGAAAAGGAATCATGATAAAATAGCGAAGCCAACTAAAACATATACCGTGGATGATAATGTATACATACAGGTAAATGTATGTAAAGGACTCAATTACAAATTAACACCAAGGTTTGAAGGCCCATTTAACATTTTGGAAACATTAACGGCCAATAGGTTTAGAGTTCAAAACGTATCCCAACCCACTGATGAGAGAATTGTACCATTGGCTCACATAAGAAATTAAAGTAAGAGAGAAGGAAGTTAGGGAATTTTTTTTTATCTATGAAACTTATATTTGTATGTTAACATTTTTTTTTCTTCTTAATACAGGAGTAATTACATATATTTTTCTCATTGCAGGTTTCCGAGATGAAGTTTTTATTGTTAGGAGCGATATTGTTCGCTCAGACATTTTTCTCGTGTGGGAAGAGCCCTAAAACTGAAAGTATAGATTTTAAATATGGCACTATAGTAGAGAGAACAGAAGACGATTTTATTACCGCAAGTAATATAGTTATAGAAGTACACATGCAAGCTATTTTTCTCCCAGAGAATGACGTCACTAGCTTAAAGAGTGACATTTCAAGGTTTGCTGCTTCATTAAATGAAATGCATAAAAGACATTTTCCTTTTAATACAGAGAGTTCGCTTGCACCGACAATGAGAGTGGCAGAAATGCTTTCACAAGACTTGCAAAATAGACTTACGAGGCAGAATCTTTGGCTCGTGACTTCTGATGTGGACAGTAAGACACACTAACCTTGAAAGACGTAACCCGTTTATTCTTGCTGCACTAAACATCTTTGGATCTGTTGCAAGTTTAGGTTTAGGGATTTCAAATTGTTTTAAAATCAGTAATCAAAATAAGAAAATTGAGTTGTTGGAACATGAAAATGAATTAGTTTTATCAGAACTAAGGAATCAGTTAACATAAATCAATCAAATTATGAGTTTGGTGAACGAACATTCTAGTAATATCAGTCAGATTATGGAAGTACAAGACTTGCTGGCAACGTTAACGTATTATAATTCAAAAATAGATCATATCCATACTAAAATTACACATTTCATTGAGAAATCAAAAGACTATGTGGAAGCTATTACGTTAGCAACTAAAGGTGTTCTCTCACCACATTTGTTGCCAATAAAAGACTTAACGTTAATTTTGGAGAACGAACGGGAGAAAATAGGTTATATTCCTTTGTTAGATGCACATAGGTTAGAATTTTATTATAGCCTAATTACAGTAAGCGTTGAAAATTACAGGATTATGATTACAGTTCCCTTTGATTCTTCCGATGCCTGGCAATCATACAAGATATCACCATTTCCGACTTTCATGACAAATAACTCAAGTCCAGTAATATCCAGTTTGACAGGACACGTATTGATTTCCCCTGATAAGGAAACATATACGGTCATTAAAGACTTAGATAAATTAACTCACTGTTCAGAAGCAATGAATAATAAAGTATGTACAGCTGACTCCTTTGAATTCCATAAAAAATCAATGGATTCATGCGAGTTAGGTATAGTGCTAAACGGTGCTCTTTCCCATACATATGAAAATTGTCTGAAAAATCTTTATCCCTTTGACGATAATAAGTTCAATTGCAGATTGAACAACGGCTCGTGGATACGATGCGACAAGGCCGGCTTCAATGTATCATGCCCGGACGGATCCACGTCCTATTCCCAAATCTTCGTTGCAGCAGATGGTTGTATCGGTACGTCCCCGAATTAAACGGTCCGAGGAATTAACACTATCATCAGGGAACGGGCCTACTTCGCGAATTTCACATGGACCACTACAATACTATCTTTACCTCTCCCATACAACGCACGAGTGGCTAAGCGGTTGATGAAATTAACCGAGATGGACCACCCGTCACCGACTTATGCAGATCTTCATTTCTACGTGTTACTAGCATCAATCAGCGTTACGGTGATGATATTTATCGCCGTTAACATCTTTGTTTGGCGTAGGTTAAGGCAAAGACAGGTGGAGCTCAAGAGGAACGTTTTGCCATGTCCAGACAACACTCCTTATTTGAAAAATTTTCAATTTAGAGCCATTTGAAATTGGCCATTTCATTCACTCGGAGTAAAATTGTCTGGAAAAGTGAAGTGCACGGAAAGCGGTTAGTACGCTAGAAATATGTAGTTGAAGAGACTCTAGGACATTTGCATTTTAAAAACATTAAAAAAAAAAAAAAAAAAAAAAAAAAAAATTTGGGGGGCACCTAATAAAATATATAAGCCCTGTATGTTAAAATAAAGTATCTTTGGGCATCTAATAAAATTTGTAAGCCTTATATATAAATATATATATGTATATATATATACGAAACCGTGGTGCGTGTACGTACCAGGAATTTTTTTTTGTGCACTGAAATTATATCTTTACCAAGGTAACAAATATTCTTTATTAGTTACGGTATTATAATAATCTGTAATTTTGACAAAGGTGACAACTATTCTTTAACAAGTTACCGAATCATATGTACATCAGTTTTCTTGGGGGGTACCATATAATAATTTGCTAGCAATGTACCATATAATAATCTGTGTTTCCATGCATTTTTCTTTATTTTTGACAATATCCGTTAGGTATGTATTTTTTTTAAAATGTACCTATTTGAACATTCGTCCTTGATCACTTGTTTGTGGCTAAAGTTAAAATATATATATATATATATATATATATGTATATATATATATATATATATATATATGTATATATATATATATATATATATATATATATATATATATATATATATATATATATATCCAGTCACACTCCTAGAAAACATATTTTTAACATACTTTTTATTGTTCAATTAATTGAAGGTAACTGTCCGAGCTAATGTAAAGATAACATAATAAAATCCATGACCCAAGGGATCAATGGAGAAGTTAGGAGAGGAGTGTGGGAACGCCAAGTCATAACAGGATACGAAAGTCAAGACCAAGCTAAACCTTTGCAATGTAACATTTTGTATGAAGAGTAAACACAATACAAGCATCCGGTGAGAAACAGTTGAGTGTCTCAACGGAACCAGATGGCTTCCGGTAGTAATGTTGTGTTATCATATTTATGTAAAATGCTGAGATAACTAATGAAACGTTATCACCAAAATTGATATTTTTGTCAGTTCTTTCTAAATTGTCATACGGAGTAGTCATCCGACCAAACCATCTATACTCCTGTGATGGAGCTACTAATAAACTGTTTAAAAGTTAACTTACATAGACTTATTCAGAAGAAGTAACCTACAAGTCTATAAACTATATATATCACATTGAAGAGACATGAGATAGAACTCTAATGTGTGTTTATAACAGTACCACACCAATATATATATATATATATATATATATATATATATATATATATATATATATATATATATATATATATATATATATATATATACATATATATATACAAACACACACACACACACATATATATATATATATATATATATATATATATATATATATATATATATATATATATATATATATATATATATGGATATACAGTATGGATATATATGTATATATATGCGTAAAAATCATAGGGAAAGGTGATGGTCAGATGCAAAAGAACTACAAGGAAAATTAAAATAGGAGAACTGATTTATTGAATGAGACTTCTTTACATTTTACATGTACAGTTAACGTACTAACATACATAGAGAGATTCATAGAACAATGACGCTCCCAAATCAGCTACCTGCGCTGTTACCAGGTGTTCAAACCTCATTAGCCACGTGCCAAAAAGGCACTTGGATTTTTACGTTTATAACAGTAGGAGCTGGGAGGGACAGACGAACGAGACAGAATAATGACCTTTATATACCGAGAACCAACACAGACTTGGGAAGTAAATGCTTCACGGTACGAGGACCAACGATGTGGAATACCCTACCTGAGTCATTGAAAACAACATCTAATATAAACACTTTTAAAGCAAATCTCAGGAAATATATGTTTTCTACAAGATTTTAGTTACATATTTGTGGATTGGTTTTAATGTACTTGTGAATATCAGTTTTTAATGTTTTATGGGGTCTACTGTAATTTTGCACACAGTACAGAATTTTAATGAGTTTTATCATGTTAAGTTATTTTTTTTTCTACTTTAAAGTCATACTAATGCAAGTAGTGGACCAAATATATTTTAGTTGTTAGTCAAAAGATTTATATGGAAGCATCTCTCATGTAAATGTTAAATTTTAATGTAATCACAATATCAGTAATCACTATTCTATATGTTGCTTTATAAATAATGTATAATACCCAATGTATTTATTTGGAAATAAAGTATTATTATTATCATTACTATTATTATTATTATTATTATTATTATTATTTCTGATGACCGGTATTTTTTATTTAGGTAGGTAGTAGGTTTGCCAGGGTACCAGCCACCCATTGAGATACTACCGCTAGAGAGTTATGGGGTCCTTTGACTGGCCAGACAGTACTTCATTGGATCCTTCTCTTTGGTTACGATTCAATTTCCCTTTGCCTACATATACACCGAATAGTCTGGCATATTCTTTACAGACTCTCCTCTGTCCTCATACACCTGACTAACACAGATTACCGAACAATTCTTCTTCACCTAAGGGGCTAACCACTGCCTTTTCTCTTGGTTAGGGTAGAAGAGAATCTTCAGCTATGGTAAGCAGCTCTTCTAGGGATATTTTCCCTGTTGGGACCCCTAGGCTTACAGCATCTTGCTTTTCCAACTAGGGTTGTAGCTTAGCAAGTAATAATAATAATAATAATAATAATAATAATAATAATAATAATAATAATAATAATAATACAATATCTGTATATTAATAGGGGTAGCCTTATCGATATAAAAACATAAGCAAAATCATATGCATATATAAAAACATATCTATTCATATACAAACATATATAAATATATACATAGACATATACATACGCATATATAGCCTATACAGGTATAGCCTACATATAGACACATACGTACATACTTTCAAGTATGCCAATACATATTCATAGATACATAAACTTACATATACATGTTTGTACACATGATTAACATGCATATACAGTTATGCACATATAACCACATCAACACTAATATACAATTACATATATATCAGTACTTATATCTAACTTAACAATATCTCGAGGCAAAGCAACTATGTATATATTTTGAAGTAATTGTACCCAACAATGGATGCTAACTTAGGTCTAAACATTAATTTCACAGTAGCGTTAATTATCTCTGGTACATTCTGTTCTACATTAAGTGGTTAAAGTTTTCATATATAACTTGCAAATTTCTTTACATATAAATGCGTCAAGTTTGTACAATCCATGTCCAATTTTCAGGTTGTTATCAAAGGTTTCTTTTATGAAACTGGACTCTATGTTACTTTGCAATGAGTTATTTAAGTGAACCAATTTCTTTGCACATGACCAATAATTAATAGTGGCATTTGTATCTCTAATGTGGGCAAATGGTACACTATTATCTTGAGTATATCTGACACTTTTCTTATGTTGTTCAATTCTCTTTTATAGGTCTTCACCAGTTTGATTAATATGGAATTTTTCACATGAATTGCATGGAATACGATATACACATCCTTTGGTAATGTCAGGAGAATTCTTCATTAGGGCTGTTTTTATTACATTGCTTCCCTTAAATGCTACATTAGCGTTGACCTTTTCTAACAGTTTGGGATTTTTTAAAAAAATAATTACTATAAATCAGTACAAGTAAGTTTTGTACAGTATTAGTGTTTTTCCTGTTATCATTACCGATTTATTTATTTTTTATTTTTTTATTTTTTGCTGTTCTTAGAGCATCTAATACAATTTGCGGGTGCATTAGTTTCTTACCTATTGTTGTAATCTCATTTATTTCATCATCATCAATAAAAATACAGATTCTTGACTATGTTACTTACATTTAAGTAGTAATGGACATATGCGGAGATATTAGTTGGCTTTCTGTATACACTAAACTCAAGTCTACTGTTATATACCTGTGTATACGACAGTCCAAAAAAGGTAAGGTACAATTATTCTCCAGCTCCATAGTGAAATTTATCGACAGTACCAAGCTGTTCAATCTATGTAAAAGAATATTGTCTAAATTTTAATTTCCTAGCCACACATATTATGTTGTCAATATAACAAAACCATTTTACATTATTAGGTATGATGTTATTTAAGATTTTACTTTAAAAAAAAAATCCATGCATAGAATGTTCGTGCATAAAATTTCCCATTGAATTCGAATTTGCAATCGTTTATACGAAGTTAAATCGATTCTATTAAGGTATTCTTGGTGAATGGTAAATTCAATTGCCTAATATCTAATGTTTCAGATAGAAATTCCAGAACTCCATCAATAGGTACTTTAGTGAATAGTGAGACTACATCAAAACTGACTAGCCTGCACATTCTGTTATTCTGTACATTATCAATTTGTTAATCAGGACTACATTATTTTTTACATTTGAATATGATATGGTGCCATCTAAAGAGTTGAGGATATTCACGAGGTACTTGGATAATTTATAGGTAGTAGGTTGGCCCTGGCACCAGCCACCCGTTGAGATACTTCCGCTAGAGTGTTATGGGGTCTTTCGACTGGCCAGACAGTACTACATTGGATCCTTATCTCTGGTAACAGTTCATTTTCACTTTGCATACACTTACAATGAATAGTCTGGCTTCTTCTTTACATATTCTCCTCTGTCCTTATACACCTGACAACACAAATTACCAACCAATTCTTCTTCACCTAAGAGGTTACTGCACTGTCATTGCTCAGTGGCCACTTTCCTCTAGGTAAGGGTAGCAGAGACTCATTAGCTATGATAAGCAGCTCTTCTAGGAAAAGGACTCTCCAATATCAAACCATTGTTCTCTAGTCTTGGGTAGTGCCATGGCCTTTGTACCATTGTACCATGGTATTCCATTGTCTTAGGTTAGAGTTCTCTTGCTTGAGGGTACACTCGTGCACTATTCTATCTTATTTCTCTTCCTATTGTTATTTTGATGTTTTTGTAGTTTATATATGTAAGATTTATTCTAATGTTGTTATGTCTATTAAACTTCGCTTTTAATCTATTTCCTTATTTTCTTTCCTCACTGGGCTACTTTTTCCTGTTGAAGCCTTTGGGCTTCTAGCATCTTGCTTTTCCAACAAGGGTTTGTAGCTTAGCAAGTAATAATAATAATAATAATAATAACAATAATAATAATAATAATAATAATAATAATAATAATATCATCATTATTATCATTAATAATAATAATAATAATAATAATAATAATATTATTATCATTATCATCATTATTATCATTAATAATAATAATAACAATAATAATAATAATAATAATAGTAATAATAATAATAATAATAATGATAATAATAATCCTGTTCTGATATCTCGATGAGTTATTGTACTTATTTTAAACCCAATTCTTCCTTTAATAGGCAACCAGTGTAATTTGATTAGTATAGGGGGGATTCATTTGGTTAATGTCCAATTTCCAAAATTGTAAGTTAATAATTTTGCTATTGAAACCATGTGGAAACAAACTTAATGATACTTTATTGCAATGCTCTGTTCTTTATTTGCGATTTGACAGCATCTGTTAAAAACGCTAATTTATTGAAAATTGTATAAAGTTATCTTAATATCAAGCCTGTATATATCTCTTGGGCTCTCGTTGTTAAAGGACAAGGAAGTGTGACGTCATATTAATAAAAATGTGAATTATTCATACTAGATTTTGCCGTGGTACTCTATGGCATCTCAAAATTTAGACCAATTGATATGCGAAGATTATGACACCTCCAAGACACGTTAAAGAGAACTCACTCAAAGAGCAGACACATTTGGAATGAAAGGAATTCTGGTAGCAGAAATCCACCAGTTTTGTGTATGAATAAAGGAGAATTGCATGACTGATCATAGGTCTAAGAGTGGGGGCAGGTAAAAACAGTATCAGATAGTGAAGGAAATAATATAAAAGAAGAAAGAAATGTTTAAACTGATGTGGAGGCAATTGAACAGTATATGTATACAGTAGGTTCTCTAGAGCTTCTAACATACGACCCTAAGACTATACAGTACAATAAGCTATCACTAGATATCCCGATGACTTCATCCTTTGTTATACTACTAAATCTCTCTGGTCTTATTTGTGGGTCTGACTTAACACCAATCTCATCTGAATGTCCGCTAAAGATGCAATCGTAATATATATATATATATATATATATATATATATATATATATATATATATATATATATATATATATATATATATGTATATATACATATATATATATATATATTTTTTTTTCTTTTTTTTTTCTTGAAATTTCCAGAAATTTGTCAGCTGGAACTTGTTCATTATACACACCTCGAAATTCGACAGCTCTCTCTCTCTCTCTCTCTCTCTCTCTCTCTCTCTCTCTCTCTCTCTACTTTAAATCTTATTTGCATTGAATAACTAAATGTAATGATAGATAGATTTACAAGAACATTAATTTATTCCTTTTCAGAGGTTGAACTTCCTTATCAAGAAGATGAAATTCTCAAATGGCCCATATAGAAGACCACAAGACTCTCTAAAGGTTTAAAGGCAACTCATGAAGGGCACAGGCAAGGCACAGTGACAATGTCCTAAGACTAACCCTATATACTGTACATATCAGCGCCCAAGACCCTCTCCACCCAATCTAGTAACAGGGAGGGCCAGGGTCCTCAGTAGGTAGACCGCAAGAAACTGACGAGTTTGAGCGTGACTCAAACCCCAGTCCGGCAATCGCCAGTCAGGGACTTTTCCAATAGTCCACCAGGATAACACACCGTGGCAATTAAAGGTTAGTGGTTAGCTTGATAAGATTTTTGAGTGTATGTGAGAACATTAAATTTGAAAAGTTCTACTTTTCATGTTACTGAAGTATTCTATTTTTAAATCTTTTTAACACAAAATTTGATGATGTTTGGTGAAATTCCACCTGATAGTCCAATTGTACAGCAGGCTACTTTTAGATTCTTGCATATTTTTTTTTTCATTCTTATCTATATCCTTTGCTAAGTGTTCAAATTGTCTGCCCCAGCAATTAAGTGAAGGCAGTAGTCCTGTATTGCAATTCTCTGCTTTTTTTACTAATAGGAGGAGAGACTCAATTTCTTGTAGTAATGGATTAATCTTCCACTGTCATCAAGGCTTTTATTATTCTACTTGCTGCTATCTCGATAAGTACATCCCACAACATCCACAAGACCACATATATGATTAACTTCATCCAAACCTTTGCCATTTTTCTCAAGATGTAACTCTCACAACAACCAACTGGCCTCTTATATTAACTTTCCATCTTGTCTCCATTCCAGTTTCCCACATTTTCAACAATAGACCCAGATCTTACCGTTACCATACTGTCTACACTAGGTCCAATAAACCTCCCTTGCTTTACTGCAATATGTATCTTCTTCAACCATTATATTTATCTATAAATTTTGTAGTGCACCTACAGCCATAGTCGTCTTTGTCTTCTTCACTCTTTAATGGTGTTTTGTGGTAAAGTAGAATTACTACCTTAATGATTCATTTCAAGTCATCTCTGCCTTTGTAATGTTATAAAAAACGGACGACATGGCCTGAGCCCAAAAAAACGGATTTTGAGCAAAGCGAAAAATCTATTTTTGGGTGAGAGTGCCATGTCGTCCTGATGGAAGGGTTCCTTTAGGTAGCCTTCTAAGGGATATTTGCTCCAGTGATACTCCTAGAGAAATAAACTGAAGGTCTCCAGGATTCCAACTCCTGGCCCGAGTATCCAATTAAGGATATTGCATAATATCAGGGGACGTATTTTTAGATACGACACATAGCAATCTTCCCCCTGAATAAATTTGACTCTTTGATGTAAGGGGGTAGAGTGGTGAAAGGAAGGGGGTGCGGATCTAGGTACCCGGTGGACCTACTTCCCTATTACTACTACGATGCCATTCCTTTTCTTGTTGTTAAGCAGAAATGGCCGCAGATAGAGTAATTTTGGGAAGGGTCAGCAAAAGGGTGGGTCCATCAGGACGACATGGCACTCTCACCCAAAAATAGATTTTTCGCTTTGCTCAAAATCCGTTTTTTTGGGCTCAGGCCATGTCGTCCTGATGGAAGCATACTAGAGAATTAACTTGAAATTACTATAGCTGTGGGTTTGTGTATGTGCCTTCTACCTTGAATGGATTTCCTTATCTGGTCTGCTAGACCTGTATGTGAAATTCCAGTTGACTGTCATTTCCACTAAGCCTGGAACTGGTTTAGTGCTTCCTGCCCCCTGCAGGGAAAGTATCGACATCGACAATATGGATTCAAGGTTTGAATTTTCGTAGGTACGGAAGGTAAAACTTTAGAGATTACCTTTCACTTACCTTGGAAATCTGTATCCTGATTTCAAGTTCTGGGCCCTTCTAGGGCTTAATTAAAACTCTAGCATGTTTTATTTGTCTGCAACTGAGATAACAGTAATAAGACACAATTACGTTTAGTATTTTTACCTTGCAGCTAGATTATCAAATGTAGTTACAATAGGGTATGAATCTGATCTAGCATTAAAACACATCAGGGTCCATATTTTCTCTTGTAGAAAAAATATGTAATTTCATTATCGGAATAATGCCACTCAATGGAGATGTGAAACCAAATCTGTCTGACTTGTACAGATTTTGGGAGTGCATAAACACTGTGACGCAAACGTTCACTCGGAACTGGTGTTATTGGTCAGATATGCACCTATATGGAACAGTGTGTTAATCATCGTTGTGATTTGAACTAGAAGGTAAGTTTACCCATGCACTCAATGCACTGTAAATTCCCAAAACAGTTCACTGTTCATCGCAGCACTAGACGACAGGTTTTATAACACTACCCGCCGCCACCACAAAATGTTTTATTTCATGTACTTGCTTCGCATAGTGTTTATAAAAGACCCTGGATGATCTCCACCCAGTGTATGAGCTGAGTCTTTCAAAGTCCATATGTTGAAAGAAGTTCAACGAAGAAGCAACTTTCCTTGGATCGTTACCTGCGGGTGTACTGTCAGGATCCACTCTGCGAATAAAGTAGGTGAACTTTGCTCTCAGTTGTCTTAGGGATAGGTTTGATCCTGAGGTTTCGCCTCTGAAGAGCTGTCCTCCCTTGAAGTCTGAAGTTCTTCGAAGATAGACCTTAAGACACTCGACTGGGCACAGAGAGGTATCTTCCTTCAGTGGGCAGATTCCCCAAGGCCCCCACCTCTTAGTGGGTAGCTCATTCTTGGCAAGAAAGGCAGGAACAGGAAAGAGGTTCAGTTCTCCTGTGTCTAGGAACTGTATATGGCCTTCGTTTCTAGATAAGGCCACTATTTCACTAACTCTAGCCCCTGAGGCTATGGCAAACAGAAAAATGACTTTCTGTGTTAGATCCTTTAGAGTACAATTCTCATTGTTTAGGTTCGAAGCATAGTGGAAGACTTTGTCCAAAGACCATGTGATGGGCTTTGGTAGGGTTGCTGGCTTGAGTCTAGCACATGCTTTTGGGATCTTATTAAAGATTTCACTAGAGAGGTCCACTCCAAAGGCGTACAGAAGTGGTTTAGCCAGGGCCGACTTACACGAGGTAATCGTAGTTGAGGCCAGGCCTTGTTCGTGTAGGAATATGAAGAAAGCTAGACAGAAATGTATTGATATTTCTGTTAGTTTCCTTGTTTTCATAAAGGAAACCCATTTCTTCCATAATGATTCATATTGTCTCCTAGTCGAACTTGACTTATACTCTCCGATGCAGTCAACTTTATCCTTCGAGATTCCAAACCTTTTGTTCGCCGCTAGGGCGAGAAAATCGTGAGATGTAGGTTGTTGGTTCTCGAGGATGAAGCGTAGACAGCCGACTTCTGGACCAGCTGGGATAATGCTGGGTCTGGCAGAGGGAACAGCTTCAGTTTCAGCTCAAGAACTAGAGGGAACCAATCGCTTTTGGGCCACTTGGGGGCTACTACTGCTGCTGTTCTCCTGAAGGATCTTAGCTTGTCGAGGACTCTTAGCAGGAGGTTGGTTGGCGGAAACAGGTAAATGCGATTCCACCTGTTCCAGTCTAGGAACATGGTGTCCATCGCATCTGCTTGAGGGTCCATATAAGAAGCTACATAATGAGGTAGTTTCTTGTTGTCGCTCGTTGCGAAGATGTTGGTCTGCAGTTCCGGGACTTTTTCCGAGGTGAAGGAGAATGGGTCTGCATCTATGGCCATTCTGTCTATATCTCTATGGGCTTTCGCCTGTATAGAGCGTCCGCCTTCACATTGCGGAACTCTTGTAGGTGAACTGCTTATAGGTGCCATCCCTTCTTCCTTGTAAGGTGAAAGGTGACTAATATCACATGGTTGATGTGAGATGATCTCGAGCCTTGTCGATTTAGACATTTTACCATCACTTCGTTGTTCAGGTCCAATCTGATGTGGATTGCTCTGCGAGGGGATAGTTTCTTCAACGTCAGGAAAACTGTCATAGCTTCCAATACGTTGATATGAAAAGTTTTGAAGTGATTCGACCAATTCCCTTGCACTTTTCTCTCGTGAGAATGGCCTCCCTATCCTTTCGAGGAGGCGTCCGTGTGTACCTCCACTGATGGCTGTGGTGGTTGCAGGGGAATTGTTTGTGCTAGGTTCTTGGCTGTTGACCTCGGCCTTAACTGCGTGCGCAACAGGGTCGGGATCAACCTTGGTTGATCTCTTCGAGCGTTTGATGCGTATCTTCTCCAGACTCCTGATACATCTTTTAGACCTTTTAGACGTGCTTTTAGCACCGGGTCTGTCACTGCTGCAAACTGGAGAGAGTCCAATACTCTTTCCTGTTGGCGTCCTGAAATCCTCTTGTGACGGATTAGTCTCTTGACAGATCCCTCTATCTCTCTCCCCTTTTTGGATGGAATAGAGAGGTAGTGTGACTTTAAGTCCCATTAGATTCCTGGCCATTGGAACTTCTGAGCTGGAGGAAGGCGAGACTTCTTGCGATTGATGTTGAAGCCCAGGTGTTCCAGGAACTGGATCACCTTGTTGGCTGCCTGCAGACAAGTAGTCTTGGATGCTGCCCATACCAGTCAATCGTCTAGATATGCTGGTACTTGAACTCCTTTAGAGTGTAGCTGCTGGACGATTGTGTCTGCTGGCTTCGTGAATATCCTTGGGGCTGTATTCAGTCCGAAGGGCATTGCTCTGAAAACAAACTTCTTCTGTAATTTGAATTCTAGGTAGGAGGAGAAAGGGCGACTCATTGGAAGATGCCAGTAAGCATCTGCTAGGTCTATTGAGACTGTGTACGCCCCTTTAGGTATAAGGGTCCTTATGTGTTGCAAAGTAAGCATCTGGAACTTGTTGTTCTCGATGAACTTGTTGAGTGGAGACAAGTCTAAAATGACTCTGAGTTTGTCTGAGTCTTTCTTGGGAACACAAAACAGCCTTCCCTGGAATTTGATGGACTTCGCTTTCCTTATTACCTTCTTGTTCAAGAGTTCTGAGGTATATTCTTCTAACGAGAGTGTGGAATGTTAGAAGAATTCTGGAAAACGGGGTGGAGTTCTGTTCCATTTCCACCCGAGTCCATTCGTTAATAGGCTGTGGGCCCAGGGATCGAATGTCCAGCAATCCCGAAAGTGATACGGTCTGCCTCCTACCTGGAACCCCTCCTGTGGATTTGTTTCCGTGACCATGTCCTAGTTGGCCCCGGGAGGAGTTAACTCCGGGCGAACTTCTCTTAGGGCCATTCCCTTTCTGACTAGGGTGAAAGGAAGTCAGCTGCCTCTCAAAGTTGGGATTAAACACTGGCGACCGGGCTACCAGTTGTTGAATGACCATCTGGAAAGTGGTCTGAGGCATCGTGGTCATAGTCACGGCAGGAAGTTGTGCAGGTCTGCGTAGTCTCCATGCCTTTTTATTCTTGAGCTGGGGACCTCCGTCTGAGGAAGATTTCCTCTTTGAGCTCATGCCCCACTTTTGGAGAAGGTTCTTATTCTCCGTGGCTGCTCTGGCTATGATCTCTTGGACCAGTTCCTATGGGAAAAGGTCTTTACCCCAGATGTTCGAGGTAATCAGTTTCCTTGGTTTGTGTCTTATGGTCGCTGAGGCCAAAACGAACTCTCTGCAGGCTCTCCTCTCTCTGAGGAAAGCATATAAGTCTTTCACAAGGGTATCCATGTGGGACTTAGCCAGAAAAATGAAAATTTCTGTGGAGTTCTGTAGACCTGCACTCATTTCCAGGCAGTTCTGATGAGAAAGGGAGGCTGCAAGTCTCTCTTTCGTCTCCTGTTCTCTCCTCAGAAGATGGTCTGGCAACTTTGGAAGGTTATCATTGAACTGCTGGCCTGCTATCTCTGAATCCAACTTAGAGACGGAGAAGGTTAGGTGGACATCCTTCCACTTTTCCTCGCAGGTATGCAGTGCTAGAGAGAATGGTTTGCATTCCTCTAGGGTTGGGCAGGGTTTACCTTTGTCGACTGCCTTGACGGCAAACTCTAGTGCTTTCTCCGAAAAGGGGAAAGAGATGGAGGAAGGAGCAAGAAAGGTGGGATGTCTCTTGCTCAGTGCTGAGACTTTGGAGTTGGTGTGCCCGGCTCCTTTCAAGGTTTTCAGGAGGGTGGCTTGTGCCTTGTCATGCTCGAAGATAATGACCTCTTTGGGTACTGTTTCCTAACGGGTTGCATGTTCATCCCGCAGTCTCACGTAACATTCTGGGTAAGCTGAAATGTTAGGCCAGAACTCAAGATCTTCAATCAGTTTGGTCCCCAACTTCTCCAAGACGAATAGTTTCCCATTCATCATGGGCATATGCCCTTGGTAGATCTAGGGCGGTTTGCCCTCTCCTGCAACAGTATCTGCTGCTGCCTGAGTGTCAGGTAATTCCTTTCTTAAAACTAGAATCTACGTGTTGGTTGTATTTTCATCCAATATATGGCGTTGGTTGTCCATTCTATCATTCTTGGGTGTTGTTTGCATTCGCTTTAATAGATGGCATTGGTTGTTATGTTCGTTATTTTAGTGTCCTTGGTATTACTTATTGTTTACTTTTGATTTACTTTCCAAGTGATAGCCACTACCTTACGAACCTCGCAACCTTTCACATGGTAAGAAGTTATTTGCTCTTTGCTGTATACCTTATGTTCTATGTAAATAATTATGATGTAAAGCTATTATGGTTTAATAGTGATATGTTAACAGTGACCTTTTGTTCTAAGCTATTGTTTGTGTATTTATGTTGCAGACACTCTACTCTGCTTTACCTTACCTTGCCTTGCCTTGCTTGACATTGTCTTGCCTTGTAGTGTCTTGCCAGTTTGACATCTTGTCTTAACTTGTATGACCTCTTGGATGTACCATTTTACTTACCTGGTGCAAAATCTGTCATCATAGATTACCATCTTTAGCTATCTCGACAATTTCAAGAGTGTACCCACATTTCAACCTACGTGTCATCTATTACTATTATGAGTTGTTCTATTCATTGTTAATAAATGAATAATTTTTGTAGTTCTTTTTACTAAATACCAGTCTAGCCAAAGTGTTAGGTAACAAGCGCCTAATTCATTTCCATCTGCAAATAAAAGCTTGACAATTGGCACAGTGAGTAGGATCATTTGCAGAGTTGCTAGACTGTGTAACTTATGTATAATTTATATTTACAGTTTACTGCTGAAAACTATATGAACTTCGTTACCTGTGAAGGTTGGTGGATTTCATTTAAGTGTTCTGCAAGGTTTGTGGCCTATCACTGGAAGTAATATCACCGGAGTTAAGGTAAAGTTCTGTCTATGTTGTTTCTTTTGTGTCTGGCAAGTTGTCATGTGAAAGCTCTTTATTTAAAGTGGAATAAATTCTCGTTGTGGTGCAATATAAATTTGTATTTGTTTGTGTAGTCATATTACGTACTAGGAAAAGGTTGAGGTCGGGAAGTGAATTAGAAACTGTATCGTTATACTATTAATTCTAGCTAATTCAGTCTTGATGATTGTAAGGCTTGTTAGGGGTAATGTTAGTTTAATGTTCCTTTAAGTTCCGATTGTTTTCTCATCCTTGAATATTCCTATTGTGTATTCAGTTTCTTTATGCTAGTTTTTTGGGCATAGAAATTTTTGTCATTGATGGTGGAAAACCCATAATAGACATTGGTAATCACTGAAGTACTACTTTTAAAGTTGAGTTCATGATTAGACATATTTCATAATTTAATGTTTTACTAATACTTATTATTAAGTGTTGTTGTTTTTTTTTATTAACTGTATGCTTACCCATCATTATTATGGATCTTAGTGATTTGATGGATAAGGCTATTAAGCTCGGTATGAAAACTGCTGAAGCTGAGGAATTTATAGCAAAGCTACAGGCTAGAGAGGATAGAGTAGCTGCGGGAGAGATGAGAAAAGGTTTCAGTTAGAGTTGGCAGAAAAGGAGAAAGATAGGATATTTAAATTGGAATGTCTTAAGAGAGAAAGGGAGGAGAAGGAGGAAGTCAGGAAACATGAGTTAGCCAAAGCAGAGTTGAGAAATAGTGGTGCTATAGGTGGTGTAGGTAGCGAGAATGTAATATCTTTGCCAAAAATTCCCCTCTTTGATGAGAAAACTGATGAAATTGATGTGTACATGAATAGATTTGAGAAATTAGCTTTATTTCATAAATGGGGGCAGGAAGACTATGGTACTAAGTAAGGCACATTATTAAGGGGACAAGCTTTGAAAGTGTACTGTGGACTTGACCCTGCTATTGCAAGTAATTATCAGGAATTGAAGGCAGCCTTATTGAAAGCGTTTCAGGTCAATCCTCAGGTATATCGAAAGAAATTTAGAGAGGGATTTATTGAAACTAATGAAAGCTTTGTGCAGTATTCATATAGACTAAGACAGAATTTTGATAAGTGGTTGCAATTAGCGGATGTTAATAAATCTTATGATGATGTCTGTGATTTTATGATTATGGACCAATTGTTGGCTAATAGTTCAAGGGATTTGCGAACATTTCTTTTAGAAAGGGTTTGTAAAAATTCTCATGAAATGGCGTTAGCTGCTGATAGGTATCTGATTGCTCACGGTATTAATAAATGTAGAAATTCTAAATTTAAGTCTGATAAATGTTCAAAGTTAGGAATGCAACCTAAATCTGATAAAGTAGGTGTTGATAATCTTAAAAAATTGCAGTGCCACCTATGTAAAGAAATTGTGCATATTAAACCCAATTGTCCAAATAATCCTGTTAATTTTGCTCAATCTAAATCTTCTAATATTCCTAAGATCAGTATCGCTCTAGCTAGTGAAGAAAAGCCCAAGAATGCTATTGTGGATGAGAAAGGAAGAGTTTTTAACAAAACAGTAGAGGTCTTGTTTGATACTGGGTGTAATACTGTTGTTCTTAACGAAACTATGATTCCAACACGTTATCTCAGTAAGGCTAAAACAGTGAGGGTGTATAATTTCATGGGTATTCCAATATATCTGCCCAAAATTAGATGTTACATTAGAAGTAAATTCTTTTCAGGTAGAGTAAATGCTATCGTATCACCAATTAAATGTTCTGATGTAATTGTTGGGTTAATACCTGGATTGAAACAACACATACAGACAGGAAAAGAATTGTTAAGTAAAATACCTGTGCCAGATAACGAATTAGATGTAAATAAGTTACATGTTAATGTGGTTACAAGAAAACAGAGTCTTAGGGAAACTACATTAAAACCTTTGTCTGATGTCTTGTCTGAAGATAAAGTAAATCCAGTAGATTTTAGTAATAAGCAGTGGACATGTGATTCTCTGAAGTCAATTAGGAAAAGCTTGAAGGAGGAGGAAGAAATAACTTGCAAAGGGGGAGTTGTTAAGTATGTAGTAATTAATAACGTGATTTATCGTAAATGTGTGCAAAGTAAAAATCAGCTAGATGTTGGTAAAATGCAAATTGCAGTTCCTCTCGAGTATAAAGAGATAGTTATGAAACTTGCACATGAATCACTTATTTCTGGTCATTTTTCTTCTAGGAAATCTATCGACGAAGTGCTTGGTAAATTTTATTGGCAGAGGGCTAATGCAGAGATTGATCGATATTGTAAGTCTTGTCATAAGTGTCAGAAATTTGGGAAAAGAGTGAAGAAAGTGTCTTTGTGTAAAATGCCTTTAGTTTCTGAACCATTCAGTAGAGTGGCTATTGATATTGTGGGTCCGAATGTTCCAGCCTCAAGTCGTGATCACAAGTATCTTCTTACAATAATTGATTTAGCTACATGCTACCCTGAAGCTGTACCTCTCAGAAATATTGATACTATTACTATAGCTGAACGTTTAGTAGAAGTATTTTGTAGAGTTGGGGTACCAAAAGAAATACTAAGCGACAGGGAACTCAGTTTAAGTCAGATCTCATGGCAGAAATACATAGATTATTATCAATTAGAGCTTTAGTCACAAGCCCATATCATGCTGCATGTAATGGAACTGTAGAACGGATGAATGGTGTAATTAAAAATATGTTAAAGAAAGTTTGTAGTGATCATCCAACAGAATGGGACCGGTATATTCCTGTTGTTCTTTTCTCTTATCGTGAAATTCCCAACGATACCCTAAAGTTTAGCCCATTTGAGCTTTTGTATGGACGTAGTGTCCGTGGCCCTCTAACAATCCATCATGAATTGGTTGCTGGTAACAATGCTGATGATGAAATCAAAACTACTTACCAGTATGTTTTAGATCTGCGCTCTCAATTGCAAGAGATGGCTCAGATTGCAGTTAGTAATACTGAAATATTTTGATCGTAAAGCAAAGCCAAGAAAGTTTGTTGAAGGAGATGAAGTTCTAATTATGTTGCCAAATGATACAAACAAATTTCTAATGCAGTGGAAAGGACCTTATGTGATTAATCGTTGCCATAGTAATGGAGTTGACTATTTTGTAAAAGTAGGAAATAATCTTAAACTATATCATACCAATATGTTGAAGAAGTACTTTAGAAGGAAGATTGTAAATGTTATTAAAAAAGCAGTAGAAGAGGTCAAAACTTCAAATGGTTTGTTTGGTAATGTTAACTTTAAAGTTGTTAATGTTGGAGAATCTGTTTCAGATCTATGTGATATAGAATATCTGGAGGTTGATAAAACCAGTTATCAAATAAGTAAAGATCTTAAAAATTCTCAAACTGATGAACTTGTTAAAGTTTTGGATAAGTTTCATGATGTAATTAGTGATAGACTTGGAGTTGCTAGATATATGGAACATGATATTAAATAGACCTCTAATATTTAAGTTGTGCTAAACCTTATCCTGTTCAATTAGTTTAACTGATGAATTCAACAATCAGGTTGATCAAATGCTCTCATTGGATATAATTGAACAATCTAATTCTCCATATTGTTCCAAAGTTGTCTTCGTTAAGAAGGAAGATGGGTCTTTGGGATTGTGTGTCAACTTTCGAAGTCTTAACGAAATAACCGTATTTGATGCCGAACCCATGCCACGTATGAATGAATCTTTACATAAGCTTGCTAATAAAGTCAGAGCTTGATTTGTCAAAAGGATATTGGCAGGTACCCTTAACTTTGGAAAGCAGAAAGTATACTGCATTTGCAACAAAGTATGGTTTGATGCAATTCAAGAATATGCCCTTTGGACTTACCACAGCTTGTTCAACTTTTGTTAGACTTATGAGAAAAGTTTTGGCTGGTTTGGAAAATACTACATGTTATTTTGATAATATCCTTATTTATAGTAATAATTGGTCAGATCATCTAGTTCATCTTAAAAAATTTTTGTTAAGATTAAGAGAACATGGATTAACAGTTGGCCCTAAGAAATGCTTCTTTGCTTATAAGAAAATTAAGTATTTAGGATATTCTCTTGATAACAATTCTTTAACACCTCTTGATAATAGAATTGCCGATATCTTCCCCTTCCAGAAACAAAGAAACAATTAAGATCTTTTGTTAGAGTTGTAGGATTTTATAATAAGTTCATTCCACATTTCTCTGTTCTTTCTGCACCATTAACAACTATGCTTAAGAAAGGGAGTTCCAATATTCTGAATTGGACTGATGAACAAATTAAAAGTTTCAATAATTTGAAAGCTTCTCTAACTAAATCTCCTATTTTGTTATTGCCAGATTTTAATAAGACCTTCTATCTTCGAACGGATACATCCATGGATGGTATTGGTGCAGTTTTATTGCAAGAAAGTGATAATGTGTTTATGCCTGTGTCATATGCTGGAAAGAAATTTTCAGATGCAGAAAGACGTTACTCTACAATTGATAAAGAGTGTTACGCTATTGTATGGTCTATTTTAAAATTTAAGGCATATCTGTATGGGAAAAAATTCATCCTGCAAACAGTTCATCTTCCATTAACTTATCTAAATTCCATGAGAAATAAGAATGATTGCCTCATGCGATGGGCTATTAGCCTGCAACCTTATAATTTCCTGGTTGAGTATATCAAGGGGTTTGATAATATTTGTTCCGACATGCTTAGCCGATGTATATAATATTTTGAATATTTTAGTTTTATTTACAGATTCTAGTTTTTCTTGGTATTGGGTTTATCAGGTATTTCCTTTCTTAAAACTAGAATCTGTGTGTTGGTTGTATTTTCATCCAATAGATGGCGTTGGTTGTCCATTCTATCATCCTTGGGTGTTGTTTGTATTCGCTTTAATAGATGGCGTTGGTTGTTATGTTCGTTATTTTAGTATCCTTGGTATTACTTATTGTTTACTTTTGATTTACTTTCCAAGTAATAGCCACTACCTTACGAACCTCGCAACCTTTCACATGGTAAGAAGTTATTTGCTCTTTGCTGTATACCTTATGTTCTATGTAAATAATTATTATGTTTAGCTATTATGGTTTAATAGTGATATGTTAACAATGACCTTTTGTTCTAAGCTATTGTTTGTGTATTTATGTTGTAGACACTCTACTCTACTTTACCTTACCTTGCCTTGCCTTGCTTGACATTGTCTTGCCTTGTGGTATCTTGCCAGTTTGACATCTTGTCTTATCTTGTATGACCTGTTGGATATACCATTTTACTTACCTGGTGCAAAATCTGTCATCATGGATCTACCATCTTCAGCCATCTCGACAATTTCAAGAGTGTACCCACATTTCAACTTACGTGTCGTCTATTACTATTATGAGTTGTTGTATTTATTGTTAATAAATGAATAATTTTTATAGTTCTTTTTACTAAATACCAGTCTAGCCAAAGTGTTAGGTAACAAGCGCCTTATTCATTTCCATCTGGAAATAAAAGCTTGGCACTGAGTGATTCTCTCATTGTCTCTTGTTCCTTTTGGAACAACTCCATCATCCGTTGAATCGAAATGAGGATCGCTTCGATCTTGTCGGCATATGCAACTGGTTGTGGAGATGGGATTGAAGAAGTTGACGGCATATATTGGTATGCCATCACGGCGAACTGAGGGTCTTTGGTTGCCGTTGAAACGGATCGTTCTTCCTCCGCTTGTGGATGTTCCACGTCTTCTTCAGGGCCTCCTTGTAGTAGGTCCTTCTCAGTGTCAATGGACACTGCTGACGTCCTTTCTTGGTGGATGTCCATGCCTTCCAGTGCCTTATCTATGTCCGCGTCGATCTTCAGTTGTATGAGGGAAGACTGGACCTGTTCCTGGGGCACCACCGCATTTGGTAGAGCCTCGGTGAAAAGTAGGCACCTTAGGGTGTCGTCGGGTAAGTAAGGTCCCTGAAAGTTCTTTTGGAATCTACTTACCCATTTGCGAAGGGTCTCCCTCACTGTATCCCTAGTCTTTATGTTGACTGAGGAAGCTTCTCCTAAGCCGTTGGCCAGTAGTGTCGAACAGGTGTGGCAACCTATCAGGTCCCAATACTTGAGGACTCCCGACATGATGCAGCAGGGGGCATGAGTCCTGCCCTTCGTGTGGCCACAAAAATCTTTGCCTTTGTGGTTGCAGGATAAGGCTGCACACTTCTCCATTGGCTCCTCCTGTAAAGGAAAAGGGGCTCAATGAGTATTTAATTTTTCATATCAGTGATATAAAAGCATACTATTTTTATCAACAATAGTAATTACTATCGTTTATGGTAGCTTAGGATAGTAAGCTTGAAAGGAAGTAAAAAATACACATATCTGTGTTTCCTCTCCCAGGCCATTGCTGAGACCTCCGTCAGTAATCGATATTTAGTTTCCCTGATAGGGAGAATACAAGGTCGGAGTAAACTCTAGGAACTAGAGTTAGAGTTAGTAAGTGTCTATACTAACATTATCTACCTGTAGTATATATTAACACTGATCGGTGATTTTATAAGGTCCTGATGATCGAAATAAACCATCTAAGTGTTGAGGGAGTACTCAGCCTCAACACAAAGTCGTGGTCCCAACAATAGACTGCGACAGGAAACACAGAGTATGTTAGAAAACATGTGTACTACTGTATAGTTGTATACTGTAGTTTAGCCGGCGGCACTGCCGGAGTTAGGTTAGTACCTGGCGGCACTAACTGATAGTGAGAGAGAAAGCATTGAGGAAGGAGAGATTCCTATTATTATGGTTAACATAACAATTGGAAGTGTAGGAGGACTATCAGGCCGCCTACTGTCTCCTTGCTAGAATGAGAGTTCCCATGGAAGGGATAAGAATCTGTCTGATTCTGGCTTCCCCCCATCCGCAAAAGGTCTGCCGCCACCGGCCAACAATTATGTCTGGCAGTCCAAGGGAGGGCTGAGGACTTCCCAAAGAATGTTAGGTTTCCCACCGGCAGCCGTCAGGGCCGGCTCAATCATCCCCCCAATAATATTGACTTCCTGTGAAGGAAGGAAGTAAGGGGGAGGGTGCTGAGGCGGCTGAACTAACTGCCGCCGGTAGGGCACCAGCTGGTAACGCAGTCAACCAAGCAAGATGGGTTGACTATGATGTCACTAAAGGACAGAAGGGGGAAGGGTAAGGGTCTTATAGTTCACTGAAATAAGAGATGGCAGCAGGTATGCCGCCAACCTTCAACAGTGAATTGAGGAAGCATGGCTTCCTGTGCTGACGACATTGTCGGCGGCAGAGGAAACATGGTTCCTTTGCTAGCGACATCATCGGCGGCAAGACAAGGGCATCCTGACTGAGCCATCAAATCTCTACCCGGCCAGAAGCTGTTACCATAAAATGAATTCCAAGTGGATATATATTCCCCAGATAGAATTCGGTATTAAATGCCATTCGTGGGTGATATTTACATTGATTGAAATCACGTGTGCTAGTGATATATATTCATTTTAAAATAACCACGTGTTGCAAACTCACGATTCAGCTATCATGGTGGAGATGGGTTTATTTCAAGTCTATGAACAGATTTCTAAATTCGACAGGAATTTGAACGGGGATTGGTCATACACTTTTTATCTTTGTTGATGGCTCAGTCGGTAGAGTCTTCGCAGGCATGGTTTCCGGCGGAACAGGTGGGGGTTTGAATCTCTGACCGGCCAGAAGCTGTTACCATAAAATGTATTCCAAGTGGATATATATTCCCAGGATAGAATTCAGTATTAAATGCCATTCGTGGGTGATATTTACATTGATTGAAATCACATGTGCTAGTGATATATATTTATTTAAAATTACATGTTGCAAACTCACGATTCAGCTATCATGGTGTCGATGGGTTTATTTCAATATATGAACAGATTCCTGAATTCAGCAGGAATATGTACGGGGCCTAGTCATAAACTTCTTATCTCTCTTGATGGCTCAGTCGGTAGAGTCTTCGCAGGCCTGGTTCCCGGCCGAATAGGTGGGGGTTCGAATCTCTACCCGGCCAGAAGCTGTTACCATAAAATGAATTCCAAGTGGATATATATTCCCAAGATAGAATTCGGTATTAAATATCATTCGTGGGTGATATTCACATTGTTGAAAATCACGTGCGCTAGTGATATATATTCATATACTGTGTATCGATATCTATATATACATATCTATATAAGTATACATAGATATATGAAATAAATATATATAGATATATATAAATATACATAGATATATGAAATAAATATATATAAATATACATATATATATATATATATATATATATATATATATATATATATATATATACATATATATATATATGCGTAAAAATCACAGGAAAACGTGATGCTCAGATGCAGAAGAACCACAGGGAAAATGAAAATACGAAATATACGCTTAAGTCCTGACTAGTTTCGTGATACTTCTTCAGAGTCCTCTGAAGAAGTATCACGAAACTAGTCAGGACTTGAGCGTATATTTCGTATTTTCATTTTCCCTGTGGTTCTTCTGCATATATATATATATATATATATATATATATATATATATATATATATATATATATATATATATATATATATATATATATATATATTTGGGCTCAAGCCATGTCGTCCTGATGGAAGGTTCCTAATAGTAGCTTCCTAAGAGATATATGTACTACATTGATATTCCCAGAGAATTTACCTTTAGGTCTCCAGAATTCTAACTCATGGCGCGAATATCCTTGAAATTTCTCTGAAGGATATCGCATAATATCAGGGGACGTATTATTGACACGCCACATAGCAATCTGCGCCCCAAATAGCGTTTACGCTTTGATGGGGAAAGTGGCAAAATTTGAAGGGGAGCCATATCAAGGTTACCCTACTTCCCATACTACTATTGAGTATCACGACAGTGCCATATCCAAGAGAGTTGAGTATTGATTCTTTACAATGTGTGTAATTTAGCTCCTGTCTCACTGTGAAATTAGAGTAATTTATTGTGTTTAGGAGCTAGGCCTTTTACCGGAGGCGCCATGGGCGCTGTCGTTCGTTAGGCATGTGTTATTTAGTTAGTAGAATGACATTCCCGGTTGAAATAGCATTAATTATTTAATTATGAAAGCTATTTAGGCATTTTATACTTGTAAAGATATTTATACGCATAATTTTCCTTTTTCTATGTCGATCGTATAAGTCAGAGTTTCGGTGATTTAGGTAACCGAGATCTCGTCTTGCCTAGGTTACCTAACCTAGGCGATATAGTATACTTTCGACATTTCCCAGGTTACCTTGGTGTATTGGTTTATCAATTCAGACAGAGATAGATATCTCCTAGAATTATTATATAAACCAATACTCGTCTCTAGTGGAGATTCAAGGGTAATCTCTCTTTCCCTCTGAGTGTAGCTTTAAGCTACAACCCTAGTGGGTCGTGCCTCGATTTTTCAATCAGGCATGACTAGCCTAGAGTTTTCTGTCCCTTCCCTTAACCGCAGATAGCAGGTTTTAGGATTCGGTCAGAACCTCAGAGTATTTAGTCTTGTGCCGACAGTTGGCCGGCAGGGTGAATAGTCATTCCCCTGCCGGTTAGGCTGCCGACATAAGAGGCTAGCCTCCCTAGGCCGCACTTGAAGTGGTTGTATGATGCCGCCACCTTCTCCCTGTGGTCTAGTAGACTAGTCCTGTCCTCGCAGACCCTAGGCTGAAGAATAGACATTCTTCTGATGCCCAGGATGGCGCCGGCACTGGAACTCTGTTTCTCCTCTGTTGAAGGGGGGTGGCACTGCTGCCGTCCCCTTAACTGTTTTGGCAGACCCTAGGTTGGAGAATAGAAATTCTCCTGCCGCCTAGGATGGCGCCGATACTGAAACAGAGTTTCTTAGGGGGGTGTAGGACCAGCAACCTTGCCGGCTCCTTCCACACCTCATACAGGACCCTTTTCCCCTTCCCTTCTGTCCTTTTGTGATGGCCTAGCCATTGTATCTCTTTGAGCCGTTGCCCTACAATCTCACCGTTTGCCGGTGGATTGTGGGGCCGGCCAGACTCCTACCCAACAGCCATGTCATCTGCCGGTGACCATGACGGCTGCCAGCGGCTGACGGCTGCTGGCAGCCATAAAGGCCATTGGTGGGAAGTCTCTTCTGTCACCAAGGTTCTTCAGTCCTCCCTTGGACTGCCGGCCACAAGTGCTATTGTCGGGGTATTAGCCTGGCCGGCGGCACCGGCAGTATGCCGACTGTACCAGTGCTGCCGGGTGCTAGCCTCCGGCCATGGGCTGGCAGGACCTTGCCGGCCATGGTACTGGTGGCTGGATGGAAGCCTGAATGTTACATTCTCCCCTTCCATTAGAACCTTCTTTCTGGAGAAAGGCAGTAAATTAGATATTTACATTCTTAATTAGTGTATACATACACAGCAATAAGGCAGCCTTCACTCCATGCTGTCTCTCTCTCTTTTAGCTAGCATGCTGGCTGCGCCGGCAGGGACTAGCTATGCTGGCTATATGCCGGCTGAATTACAGTATATGTTTATACAGGTAGTAAGTATATTTGCAGTATAGGATATACTGCAGATAGAAAAACTATTGTATATATTATACTAGTAGTTATTTTCCAATATATCTTGGGTATCCTTGCCCAGGTGTTTGCTGAGACCAATCCTATATTGAAGGAATAGCATTTCTTCAATATTCTGATTAGAAATCAGTTTTCATATTACCCTATAATATTAAATAATTTAAAGGGTTGGTGGTATTACACTTCTATCCTTAAAAGGTTAGAACCCTTATCCTTGAGTTTCCCTGATCAGGAAACTCTATGATTTTAATATTGGAAGGGAAGGTCACAGCAAATGGGCTGGGTAGGATACGCAAATATATGTCTTTTATATTACCTAGTCCAGTCAGTGTCATGCCGGCTGGACCGTGCCGTCAGATGCTTGCAACAATGGCAGCACACTGGCTGAACTACATTATATATAATTATACAGTAGTCGGTATTTTGCAATATATTATATACTACAAACAGAAAACTATAGTATGATTATACAGTAGTTAATTTCTAACATATCTTGGGTACCCTTGTGCGGGCTTCTTCTGAGACCGTTCCTATATTGAAATAATAGAATTCCTTCAATACTCTGATTAGAAATCAGTCATCCTTACCCCACAGTGTTAAAGAATAAAAAGGGGCAGTGACTTGTACACTTTTCTACCCCTAGGGGTTAGAACCCTTTCATTACAGTTCCTTGATAAAGGAATCTACTTATAGTTAATACTGAGGGGAGGTAACAGCATTTGCTTGCAGGGGATACACAAGTATGTGTCTCCCACTATCCCTTTTTAGCTTACTATCCTAAGCTATTTTAGTTAAAAGATGACTTTTACATATTGCTTATCAGTGAGATAATCAATTGTATACTCATTTGGCTTTCCTTTCTTTACAGGAGGAACCCCAAATGACATGTGTTCCAGTCTTCTGCAATATCAAGAGTAAGTACTTTTATGATCATAATACATGCAGGTTTCATGCCCCCTGCAATATTATTTCTGAATCCCTGCATTATTGGAACCTCAAGTTTGCAATGTATGTCGGACCTTAATGTCGAAGGGTTTCAAGAATCCCAAGTCGATGGAGTCTAGGGATGCATCTCGTAACAAACTATGCAACTGGGTGAGAGCATTCCAGAAAATCTCTCCGGGACCATACCTACCTAATGATAGGATGCGTAGCTTACTATTCCCGAAAGTAAGTAGGGAAATAGTGGTGCCCCAAACATGATTCACACCTCCCTGCGGCCAGATAGCCCTTGGGACGGAGGGCAGGAAGCCCCCACGGGAAGAGGTGGACAATGTCATGTCGGAATTGCTTCCGTCTGTGCTGCCTCTAGTGACGTTAACATCGACATCTTCAGCCTCTACCCCTCTATTAGACAAAATGGACCAGTTACTGGCCCATATGAAAGGTCTAATAGAAAACTTTTGCAAACAAAACGAAAAGGAGGAAGCGAAATTCAAGATAGAGCTCTGTGAAGCTCCACTTGTCGCTCCCCAAGGGTCATACAAACAACCCAGAGACCAAGACCTTCCGACATGCTCCAAAACCAATCCCTAGAGGTATGCGGAGCTTATACCGATTTTAGACGGCAAACTCTACTTCTTGGAGAAGATAAGTGCTGTTCCTCTAGACGAAATCCAGTTTTGGCCAAGCTTTGACGCTTTTCCTAATTGCCTCATTCAACTGAAGCATGAACCAACGTCAAGAAAAAAAACGGAACTGAAGGAGGTCATGATTCTCGACCATGATATGGCACAGGCTATCTTGTCAAGTAGCCTGAGAAAGGCGGATTACTCGGTGTCGAAAGTGTTCACACTAAGTAAAAGACACCCTTGCTTTCTTGCTCCTGCTTCAATATAATTCCCCTTTACGTGGGAAGCATTTAAATCTGTTGCCAAGGCATTGGAGGCAGGTAGACCATGTCCTGCACTTGAGGAGTACAAGCCTCTGTCACCAGCCTTTCCCATGCAGGAGAAGGATTGGAAGGAAGTCCACTTAACCTTTTCAGTAGGAAGACTAGACGCTGATGTCGCTAGACGACAGTTTAGCGAGAATCTCCCTAAACTTTCTGAGTTTCTTTTGGGCAAGGAACAAGAGACAAAGGAGAGACTTGCAGCCTCCCTATCCCTACAGAACTGCATAGAGTTGTGTTCAGTCCATCAAAGTACCCCAGACATGCTTATGGTTTTGGCCAAAATGACCTTTATGCCTTTATGAAGGCTAGGAGAGCCTGTAGGGAGTTTGTGTTCGCTGCTGCAACAGTGAAACACAAAACCAGGAAGCTAATATCTTCCAACTTCTGGGGTAGAGACCTCTTTCCAAACGAGGTAGTTAGAGAGGTGATTAAGAAAGCCACCACAGAGAACATAGGACTTCTCCAAAAGTGGGGCATCTTTTCAAAGAGAAAGTCTTCCACGGATGTGGGTCCCCAACCTAAAAGGAAGACGGAAAAGTCTAGAAATTTTCCTCTGGTTGTTCAACAACATCCCACAGTTATGATGAACGCGGTGCCACAGGCAAGCGGTCGAATATGTAAACCTTCTGATCAGGCGAAGCAAAGAGACGCTTCTGGTAGGAGGGAGGCTCCTTCAGGATCGCTGGACCTTGGATCCTTGGGTCCAAGGCCTAATCAAGATGGGACTAGGTTGGAAAATAGACATGCCTCCACCATCATTTCATCAACTCAACTCAACTCAAACCTTAAAGCTCTAGAGCACACAGGTGGTAAGGAAAGTATAGTCCACCGAATTCCAGGGAAGGCTGTTTGGTGTTCACAAGAAGGACTCAAGAAAACTCAGAGTCATTCTGGACTTGTAGCCACTCAACAAGTTCAAATAAAACAGCAAGTTCAGAATGTTAATCCTTCTGAACATAAGGACCTTATTTCAAAAACGGGTGTTCGCAGTATTGTCAGACCTGAAAGATGTCTATTGGCAGCTTCCAGTCAGTCGCCCCCTCTCCTCCTACCTAGGATTCAAGTTACAGAGGATAACGTATGTCCTAGGAGTGATACTTGTCGGACTAAACACAGTCCTAAGTATCTTCTAGGGATTGACGGACACAGTCACGCAAAAAACAATCCTAGAAATGGTTCAGGCAACAATGTACCTGGACGAAAGGCTGGTGTGGGCAGCACCCAAGGTGGCTGGTCTATGAGCATCCAAGGAAGTGATCCGGTTCCCAGAACATCGGGGATGCAAGATAAGCTTCAAGAAGTCTTGAATCTCCCCAGCTCAAAGGGTTCAATGGTTAAAAGAACATTGAAACCTGTGGTCACACTAACTCTCCTTTCCCTTGGGGATGTAAGAGGAGATCGCAAGGTCGGTCAAGAAACTATAGTAATCAGTCAGGATTCCAAGACACTAACAGGGAGGAGTTCTGAACTCTCTCTAGTTCGCAATAGTGACAGACCCAGTGCTAAGAGCACAGCTGAAAGATGCGTTAAGAATCTGGAGAAGATACGCATCAAACGCTTGAGGAGATCTAAAAGGACCGATATCGGTCTTTCCTTAATAGCTTCCCTAACAATAGTCAAAGGCCAAAAGCCTATTGAAGACCGTGCCCTTGTAACTACCGCGACTATTGAAGATCATCCGCATGGATGCCTAGTCGGAAGAATGGGGTATTCACTCCCATCAGAGGAAAGTCCAAGGGATTTGGTCACTTCTATCCAAGGCCATGTTAGTCCTGTCATGGGTGGGGAAACTCTCTCCAAGCAGATCAGACCTCCTCAGGCTGATCTGGGACATCGAAGCGATAATGAGACGTCTGAACCGACAAGGCCAGAGAGCGTCTCATACAGTTTAGGTGATGTTAGCCATCCCTTCCCTAAAAGGATGGCACCTATCAGCAGTTCATGTACAATCGATCCTCAATGTGACAGCGGATGCTCTACTCGGGCTCCAGCCGATAGGGTTAGAATGGTCCACAGACGCAGACCTATTCTCTCCCAGATGGGAACAAGTCCCCGAGCTTCAGATCGACCTCTTCGTCACGAGTGTCATCAAGAAACTACCTCGATATGTAGCCCCATACGAGGATCCTCTAGTGGAGATAACAGACATCGTGTGTCTAGTATGGAAGGGATGGACTCAGGAATTCCTGTTCATCCCATCCAATCTCCTGCTGAAGGTCCTCAATATGCTGAGATCCTTCCAGGGAGGAGTGGCTCTGTTGGCTCCCAAGTAGCCCAAGAGCAACTGGTTCCCTTTAGTGAAGGAACTGAGGCTGAGGCTGGCCCTAGTTCTGAACCCAGTACTATCTAAGAAGGTTTAGAAGTTTTTTCGCCTTCGATTTATCACAGAGAGCCCAAACCCTTCATTTCATGATTTTCTTGCCCTAGCGGTTAGGAAAAGATTTGGGATCTCAGAAGGCAATATAGAATTCTTAGAAGATTACAAGTCTAAGTCAACTAGAAGACAATATGAGTCATCTTGGAAAAAGTGGGTTGCTTTCGTAAAAGCAAAAGGACCGAAAGATTTTTCAATGAACTTCTGTCTGTCCTTCTTTGTCCACCTTCATAATCAAGGTCTGGCGGCCAACATGATAACTACGTTCAAGTAAGCCTTGACTAGACCTCTTCTATATGCCTTTCAAGTGGATCTGGTGAATGAAATCTTAAATAAGATTCCGAAGGCATGTGCAAGGCTTAGGCCTGCAGCACTGCCAAAGCCCATCTCATGGTCTTTGGACAAGGTCCTACATTATGCCTCATCTGTGAACAATGAAGATTGTTCCCTCAAGGATCTAACCCAAAAGGTTATTTTTTTCTTCGCTATAGCCTCTGGGGCTAGAGTTAGTGAAATAGTAGCCCTATCTAGAGATGAGGGCCACATTCAGTTCACAGAAGTGGGAGAACTGAATCTCTTTCCTGATCCAACCTTGCTCGCTAAGAACGAGCTACCCACTAAGAGGTGGTGTCCCTGGAGAATCTGCCCTCTGAAGGAAGATGTGTCTCTATGTCCTGTAGAGTGTCTAAAGGTCTATCTTCGTAGAACTTCAGACTTCGGGGGAGGACAGCTTAAAGGAGAAACCTCTGGAACAAACTT
>NC_090766.1:28076593-28081593 GCF_036898095.1 Palaemon carinicauda
AACAAAGCCTGTCAAAAGGCTAAGAAAACTTTTTATGGCTTTGTTAACAACGATGATTTTAATGTGAATAACCTCCTTGTTTTACCTTTTTTCAAACAGTTTGTACCTCTACCTGGAATTTTAAAACCTTTTGGAATTAATGTAATTTTTAGAAACAACACACTCAAGAATATATTGATAAAAAATTCCCCAAAACAGATTAATGGATGTATATACGAAATTCCATGCAATCAATGTAATAAACGATATATCGGTCAAAGTGGCAAAGCACTAGAAACTCGAATAAAACAGCATAAATATAATGTAAGAACGGGAAACATTGCCAGCAGTCTTTTTCAGCATATGAATGAGTGCAACCACGCTATTAATTGGAAAGCTGCTAAAGAACTTATATTTTGTAAAGATTTTGTTAAAAGAAATATCATTGAAACAGTTTTAATTAAGAAAAATTTCGAAGATCTGCTTAACACCAGTTCAGGTATGTACAAACTGGATGAATTTCTTGTAAACAACATTTTTAAACTAACTTTGAAGTAATTTGTAATTTGCTCATTTCTTCTGTTTTACGTCATCACAGAGGTTTCTTTGTATTCTAATTGTATTTTTAAACCATAAGACCGTGAAGAGGTGTAATAATAACACGAAAGCGCTTGTCCAATCTTCGTTTCCTTTTTCCTCCCGGCCTGCTGTCATATATATATATATATATATATATATATATATGTATATAGAACGGAAAGAAGATAACGAAACATGCCCTGAGTTCCCAAGCAAGGCAGGACTCCCGTGGCTTAACTATATATATATATATATATATATATATATATATATATATATATATATATATATATATATATATATGTATATATACATATATTATATATATACATATATACATACATACACACATATATATATATATATATACATATACAAATATGTGTATGTATATATATATAAATATATATATATATATGTGTATGTATGTATATATGTATATATATAACATATGTATATATGTATATATATATATTATATAAACATATATATGTATATATATATGTATACATATATATATATATTCATATATATATATATATATATATATAGATTTATATATATATATATGTATATATATGTATACTTATATATTTATATATATATATGTATACTCATATATATATATATATATATATATATTTATATATATATATATGTATACTTATATATTTATATATATATATGTATACTCACACACACACATATATATATATATATATATATATATATGTGTGTGGGTGTGTGTATGTATGTATATATGTATATATATAACATATGTATATATGTATAAATACATATATATATATATATATATATATAGATAGATATATAGATATATATATGTATATATATATATGCATACAATTATATATATATATATATATGTATATATATATATATATATATATATGTATATATATATATATATATATATATATATATTTATATATATATATATATATATATATATATATATATATATATATATATATATGTGTGTGTGTGTGTGTGTGTGTGTGACCCGTGCAGACGGGTAATGAGACGTCAGCATATGGGTTTTCTTCATTTATTTCAAAAGGTTCGTTCGTAAGTACACAATACACAACTATCCTCTCAGGTGAAGGTCTTGTCAACTCGAGTGCTCACCGGCAACTAACTACTGAATTCGTTATTAAAATGCAACCATTACAAAACATGCTAACACATAGGCTTTTGTAGAATACTCATGAATATTGAGTTCATTTACCTTGATATAAAACACACACATATATACATGAATTAGGACATTATTCACAACCCCCCAAGCTCCTCACTAGTCAATGATATATGGAGGACACTCCAACCCGGAATAGGCATGGCATGTACTAAATAGAAATGCAACATAAAATATACATATATAGAAATCCCCAGAAAAAAATATTCCACAAAAAAATAAAATATTGCATGTAAAAATGTACTCAAAACAATGTAAATAATTCCACTCATTTCTTCTTAAGACCTCTGCAACCAAAACACAGAATACCCAAAGTGAAAAAAAAAATCATAACAACAGGTCTACATAACCTCATCAATAACCTCCCTCTGGTTGCGGGCAATACGGGCTTCTTGAGCGGGACAAGGGTAGGAATAGATAATCCTTCATCCCTCGATTTTACTTGTCCAGGTTTACGGCACAATTTTGCAACACAACTCACTACCAATGTTTCACCATTTATTAAAATCACTACAACACTTGCACTTGCAACTTTCAACCGGTGGCCACTAACCGTTTTCCCGAGAAAATCATTCATCTTCCCGCCCTTCTCTTATAACATTAAGTATAAGGTATTCACATCTACACATTCTCTAACACTGCCTATCCTCAAGGCTGAACTTTAATCCTGCAGCCACTTGCCATTCGGGAACCGCCCCGGTCCCAGCAACCAGGAATCATATAGATACTTGAATAATACAGCATCTGCCTGACGGATCTCACTTGACCTATTTAACCTCTGATTGTTTTTAGGTTCAATCAACAATGTTATACGTATTTCCACACTCAGAAAAAATTACCACAACATTTTACGTATAAATTTAGCATCAACATAACACATTGTTATCATCACGTTAATTTAAAACACGTTGAAAGAAGAAATGAGGTCTGTTCAAACAACAACAACAGCGAGGGAAGAAAAAAATTCTACTCATCAACTCGAGGGATGTCACGTATGTAGGGGTAAGAAGGAACACTTTTGAAAACTACCTCTTCAGGCACCACACGTATGTGTGCCTGATGGTGTTCAGACACTGTACCGCTAACAATGCTTTGTATTACAACTGTGTTAGACTTAACCATCTTTACTCGGTACGGACCCAAATACCTTTCAGTGGTGTTCATTACTCTCCTCAATAGATTTAATAAATATACACGGTATTGCTCAGTTGAATAATTTGGCAATTTTTGTGAATTAATGAGTACCGTATATGGCAACGCAGGATCTTGTCCATACACTAAAAAGAAAGGCGTGTCCCTGAGCGAAGCATTATATGCAATGTTCAAAGGTAGCTCAGCTGTAGGAAGCATGGTGTGCCAATGAAGGGGGCCATCAGCCACTAAGTAATGCAAAATTCGCACTACTTCCCTATTATGCAACTCTACTAAGCCACTTGCTGAAGGCCTATATGCAGTCACTGAAAAGTTTTAAATTTTCATCAAATCCGTGACCGATTTCACCACCTTATTTTTAAACTCAAGACCATTATCACCTATCAAAATTTTCGGGCAACCAAACCTAGTAATGAAAGAGTACAGCGCCTGGGCCAATGAATTTGCAGATTTATCCAACATTGCGTAAGTATGAGTATACCGAGTAAATGCATCCACAAATACACATACAGTACATACTTATGTTGTGTTAACCCAGTAGGAAATGTTCCTACTACATCCATATGCACTCTATAGAATTTAATGGGAACCACCGGCCACTCTCTGGCTTCCGGTACAGTGTTTTTATGTTCTTTGAAACAGTTACAAACATGACAACTTTTTATATAATTCTCTATAGATTTTTTCATTCCTAACCAAAAGAAGGATTCACGTGCTCTCCTTAATGTTCTATCAATCCCTAAATGCCCTGCATATGGACTTGCATGTACAATGTGGATGGCTCGTTTACTTAAAGAGGGAGGAAGAATTACCCCTGCACAAAATCCCCCTACCCTCTTCTCATAAGTACAATATAAGACATCATTTTCAATAAAAAATTTCTCACGAGGTACATTCAGAAATGATGGATAACTTTCCGATTCCCCTTTAATTACTGCTCACACTCTTTCCATCCATTCCTCTTTTTTCTGTCCCTCTCGGACTTCTTTTATGTCCCAACCTCCCATGTCAATCAAACCTGCATCATCAGGGCATTCATTCTGGACACCCCTAGTCATGTCCTCAGTCATCCACATATATTCCCCTTCGCCGTTTGTATCTCTTCTCTCTCCCTCTCTCTCTCTCTCTCTCTCGCTCTCTCCCGTCTACTGCATGTGCATCGCGAGAACTCTCATCCCGTTCTCTATTTTCTCTATTATGATGGGGGTCTTCACTATTTTGGTTACGTTCTTCGTTCCTCTTTTGTGCCCTAGTTGTTACTCCTATTATTGAACCTCTAGAGAGAGCATCAGCTACCTTGTTACCTTTACCTTCTATGTGGTGAAAACTCTTTATATTAAACTCTAACAATCCATCTCACTTGACGAGAGGTAAAATAGTTTTTATAATACAAATCACGTAAGTGGCGATGGTCATTTGCAACTCAATCGACTGACCTAATATAAAGACCCGATGCCTTTCTAGAACCCAAAGAATAGCCAAAGCCTCTCGATCGAATGTACTATAATTCTTTTCTGCCCCTTTTAACGCCCGGGAAGCAAAACAAATGAGTCTCTCTGCCTTAATCATCTCGTTGAGAAACTACGCCACCAATAGTTATGCTACTCGCATCTGTTGTCACTAAAAACGGGCGATCAAATCTAGGATATGCGAGTAATTCATTGCTAGTTAAGACAGCTTTCAAATGGTTAAAGGCCCTTTCTTCTTCCTCTCCCCAATTTATTACTTTTTATTTCTTCAAAGCATCTAAGGGTCTTGCTATCTCTCCAAAACCTCTTATGAATTTATGGTAATACCCAGTGAGCCCAATGAACCCAGCTACTTCCTTAGAGTTACGTGGCCTAGGGAAATCTGTAATAGCCGCTACTTTACTGGGGCAGGGTTGGATACCTTCTGGGGTTATTATGTGACCTAAAAATTCGACCTGTTTACAGAAAAATTTGCACTTTGACAAATTTATTTTCATACCATTACGTCGCAATGCTTCTAAAACTTTACGAATATTATTACTATGTTCTTCGGCCGTTTTGCCTGTAATTATGATATCATCTAAAAATAAACAAGAACATTATGG
>NC_090766.1:28104093-28124093 GCF_036898095.1 Palaemon carinicauda
CCAATCCTGTTCAACTCCAAACCTAATTAAAGCACAAATATTCTGGTCACTAGATACTTTCATAGATTGCATCACAATAGACAATAGGCTATCAGGGTTGAACACAAGTTTTAACTCTCTCTCTCTCTCTCTCTCTCTCTCTCTCTCTCTCTCTCTCTCTCTCTCTCTCTCTCTCTCTCTCTCTCTCTCTTTGAATTCTAGATACTAACGAAATGACAGTAAGTAAGTAAGAAAGAAGATATGACCTCTAGCAATCCTTGAGCAACTCAGACAAGAGTCACCACACGTACTTATACATTCTATGACCCGCACAGGCACCTTTGATGTGAATGGGTTATTAGCTGTGTGTAGGAGTGGAGAGAAAGACTTCTATACAACAACAAAATATCTAATTCATTATCTCAATATCTGTATATCGAGATACTTTACGCAGTAAATATTTCGAAAAATCCAATAAAATCCATTAATATCAAGTACGTGTTTAATAGTTAGTTAGTTTTTTTTTTTCTCTCTAACTATTATTGACAACCATCTTGATGTTGAGCAATTCTCAAGAACCAAAATACCACAACATTTGACAAGGATTTATAGGAACATGCGTGCTTGCAAACAGTCTCCCCTAAAGTTAATACTGTATCATTCTGGGTAAAAGTTGAGAGGAGAAAAAAATACACTCATCTATGAAAGAGTTTAAAACGATTCCTCAACTATTGAAAACTTGACCACAAAGTGAAAAATAATTAAACAGTATGAAACACTAACTTTTGTAAGGTATTTTTGTTTTAAAGTAAACAGGAACGAAATCGTACATTTGTAGGTCGTCCAAGATCTTGGACTTTTCCTAACATCCTGTAGAGATTCAAGAAATTTGCCGGAGTGTGATGTGGGGTGATGGGGGAGAGGTGGCGTCTATGAGTGTGATGAGTTGGGGTTTCTGTCTGTTGCTACAAATTCTATTGAACAGACTCTTTTACATACCTCTCAAGTATAACCTATCCAATTTTTGGGAGAAACGTATTATGTTTTGTAAACAAATTAAAGCTTATGGCAAAAGGAATGCAAGCATGTGAATCACAAAACATTTCAAACAAATTTAGGTAATTTAGAGGTAATTTAAAGTCGAAAAAGGTAAAATTTGGCCATAATGTATGCAATACCATATAAAATAGGGAATATACCACGTTTTAAATAGAATAAGATTGGGTATATATGCATTCTATTTTTGGTTGAAAATTGTATGCCTAGAATTTGGCGTCCTTAGGGTATTTTTAATGATGTCATAACCCCAACACTTTCTCAATTTCTAATAACAATTTAGTTTATGATATGAATATATCATGTTCGGTATCAAATTAAATCTAATGAGAACTTCAATGAAAATATGTGGTTCATACGACATGAAAAGAAATACAGGTAATTTTAGGTCATAAAAAGGTCAGATTAAGTCACATATGTAACCAATAAAACATAAAATGCATATGTCAATTTTTGAAACCAGTTAAGGATGTATAAACATTGAATTCACTGGGGATATTATGGAGAGCAAAGCTTATGTGGAGGACTTTTAAATTCGTTCATGCATCTTTTCAATTATTGTTGAAGATATCTCTCAATGTACATGAAAGTTAGTTACAGTCCATATTAATCAAATTACAGGTTATACATCGATATCACCTTTTGAGAAATTGCCACTTTACTGTGTTCTTAGAATATGAAATAATTATTAAAAGTTAGAAAATAAATAAAATTATAATATAGAACATATGTCCCAAACCCTGTATAGAAAGTATGTAGATGTATATGTGTTTTATACAGTGAGATCAATGGTCTTTTTAAGAGTATTATGACTCTCATAAATTGTTGTGCGAGATCACTGAAGTGACATGTCTTAAGTCTTATGGTAACAGTATATTTCCATCATAGTAGAGGTTCCCACAAATCTAGTAGTTTCAGCATATTGACAGAGCGACATTGCATTACTTGCTCAGAAGGAGTGTCAGTAGCAATCGAGTACTCACAGAACAATATGGTATTTGCTTGAGGATACCTCACTGTACAGAGTGTATTCACAAACCTTTTGTAATTAAGTGAAAAAAATGTATGTTCCGATGTCTCATTATCCGGCTATAAAAGATATAATTGCTGTCATGGGAAAGAATATGTCTGTTTGTGTATGCTGTGAGTGAAATTTTACTTTAAGCCGGTAAAAAGAAGTTCAAGATGCCTGGGTATACGAGGTTTAACACAGCAGGCATTGCTACTGCAGAAGAGGAAAATGAAAGAGCAGGAAGTTATGGTGATGTCGATGAAAAATATTGACGAAAACAACCAACGCAGGACTTACAATATAGGTCAGATAATTTGACCGAGTAATAAGCCTAGAATTAGTTGAACTAGAAGACTGGAGCGTAACCACAGCTTCTCTGACGTCCATAAACAAAATTCAAAGGCAGCAGGCTCAGGAATGATAGCACACATGCGCAGCCGAGTGGAGATGGTCAAAACGAAGTAGTTCAAAAATTACAAGAACTTAGGCAAGTGTTAAGCTCTTTGATGACCAACAGCCTGGTGAAAGGTTTCAATTGATCAAAGTGTTTTTTAAAAGACTGAAGTAGGCATATATGGGTGGTCAAAAAGAGAGAGAGAGAGAGAGAGAGAGAGAGAGAGAGAGAGAGAGAGAGAGAGAGAGAGAGAGAGAGAGAGAGAGAGAGAGAGAGAAAAAACGATACAAGTAACTATGATTGTCTTGTGGCCAACACTTTACTTCCATTGACGTAGAGGCAATGGGAGTAATGTGGTGGCCACAAGACAGTTTAATATGTTTTACCGAAACAAAACGTTTAATTAAGAAATATGCCTTATCCCATGAAAGGAAAGGTGATATGAAAGAAAATCATCAACCAAAAATTGGATTGGTGAGTCGGTTCTCAACGCGTATTTTTCGAGATAGTAATTCACTTGCTACACGAAGTGCCATCCTCTCAGAAGCTGATAAGAAAGTCATTCCTCGTAAGCTTATTATTATTATTATTATTATTATTATTATTATTATTATTATTATTATTATTAAATGCTAAACTGAACCCTAGTTGGAAAAACAGGGTGCTATAAGCCTAGGGGCTCCAACAGGGAAAATAGCTCAGTGAGGAAAGGAAAGAAAGAAAAATAAAATATCTTAAGGGCAGTGACAACATTAAAATAAATATTTCCTATATAAACCATAAATACTTGGAGGAAGAGAAATCAGATAGAATAGTGTGCCCGAGTGTACCCTCAAGCTAGAGAACTCTAACCCAAGACAGTGGAAGACCATGGTATAGAGGCTATGGCACTATCCAAGACTAGAGAATAATGGTTTGATTTTGGATTGTCCTCCTAGAAGAGCTGCTTATCACAGCTAAAGAGTCACTTCTACCCTTACCAAGAGGAAAGTGGCCACTGAACAATTGCAGTGCAGTAGCTAACCCATTTGGTGAAGAATTGTTTGGTAATCTATGTTGTCAGGTGTATGAGGAACTGAGGGTAATCTGTAAAGAATAGGCCAGACTATTCGGTGTATGTGTAGGCAAAGGGAAAGAACCGTAACCAAAGAAAAGGAATTACGGACTATTCTTCGAAAACAATTATTCAAAAACAGTTGTTCGATGTTAATTCTTAGAAAACCAATCGTTCTACACAGCAGTTGTTCGAATTAACAAGTGTTCGAAAAAGATAGCTATAGAAATTGTTTGATTGTTAGAAAAAAAAAAAAATAGCTAGAAACAGTTGTTCATAAATAATCATTTCATAAACAGTTACTTGGTTTATGTTATGAAGTACAAAAAAATAGTATTAATGGATGTAAAAAAAGAGACAATAAAAAGAACATGAATTTATTTCCGGCTAATACAAGATAAAATAAGTTTAATTAAATTACATTTTAAAAACAGAATATCTGCAAGTTTACAAAGTGAAATGATATGAAATTGGTCGTAAATAATCTATCACATTCTGATACTCAAAGAATAGATTAGTAAGCGACTTCAAGCGTTCTGCAGACTTCTGTTATTTCTTTTTCCCTCTGTTACATTCGATCCCACCTAATAACTTTTCGATATTAATTTCAGTCAGGACTTGTTCTCTTCTTAGTGCTGCTAAGAATTTCCAGATAGTTGGATAACAACCAGAGACCTGATGAAGAAATGCATGGTGCCATCCTTCAATTATGTTATTTGTCTTGGGCAAATCTTGCACCCTTTCAAAACTGGACCACATTTCAATATCAAATTTAGGCGGGCGACGCGTAGTCCTACGGCCAGGCCGCCCAGTAATAGCATGGCTCTCCCTTTCTCGCTTTGAATAAATTCAGCCACGGCTCTTTGCAAAGGGTGTTTCCTCTAAACTACAAAAATCTTATTGAGTTTTCTTGGAAAACAAACATTGACTAAGAACAAAATATTTTCTATAGCTATCTTTTTCGAACAATTGTTAATTCGAACAACTGTTGTGTCGAACAACTAGTTTTCGAAGAATTAATTTCGAACAACTGTTTTCGAATAATTGTCTGGATACGAAAGAAAAGGATCCAATGTGGTACTGTCTGGCCAGTCAAAGGATCCCAAAACTCTCTAGCGGTAGTATCTCAACGGGCGGCTAATTAATTAATCTGTATCTATTGGCATTTCTTCGATGACAATCGTTCATAAGGAGATGTAGTGATGTCGGTACAAAATAGTCTAGACAGTTTGCCAGAAGAAAAAATTATTTAGAATAATCACCCGGATTCCAGAAAGGTGGCAGCCATTAGGACATGTGCAATAAGCGGCAGCCACCAATCCACAAACCGGGGTTCGAATTTTTTTTTCCCAAGCAGGAGAGCAGATTGGGGCGGGGCTTCGTGGGCAGAAAACAGAAAAAGAATATATATATATATATATATATATATATATATATATATATATATATATATATATATATATATACACATACATATTAGTTACGTTGCATAATATTGCATTTTATAATAACTGATTTATGTTAGTTATGTATATATAGATTAACACAAACAGTTTTGAGAATTAGTCTATTTTAGTAACATTTAGTTTTATAACCTACAGGGCAAATATTTACTTTTCATATGCAGACCATGATATACATACACACACACACACACACACACATATATATATATATATATATATATATATATATATGTATATATATATATACATGTGTATATATATTTATATATATATATATATGTATATATATATATATTTATATATATATATATTTATATGTATATACTTATATATATATATATATATATATATATATATATATATATATATATATATTTATATATATATGCTTATATATATGTATGTATGTGTGTAATGATTATTACTATTATTATTATTATCATTTATATTATTATTATTATTATTATTATTATTATTATTATTATTATTATTATTATTCTTATTATTACTGAGCTGTCCACAAACATTTAAGTTCTTTATGAAGGCGATTTCTGATAATAAGTTTAATGCGTTAGTTACCCATCAAATCTTAACATAGGAGTAATAAAGGAGTTACCCTTTAAATCTGTTTTCTGCCCACGAAACCCCACCCTAATCTGCACTCCTGTTTGGGAAAAAAGAAATTGCAACTGAGGAGGGGAGAACGAAGCCAGCAGGTGAGAAGTCTTCAGATGTTGGCAGTAAGGGAGGGAAGGGGACCAACGAGTCAAGTGCTCCACCCAAAGATCTCCTTTCTGTGGAACCTGTCAAGCTTATGGTCATCAATCTCAAGAGTGCAAATCGAAAAAGGCAGGGAGCGGGCAGGCTTTGGTACACCAACCCACAATATCCGAGGAAAAGGATGTAGAGGAAGGGGAGATGATGGAATCAACGCCGCCTGCATGACAGCAGCAGTAACAGACAACGAGGCAGCGAGTATGATGGAGGGCGGGCCAACAGGCATGCAGGCACTGGCATATAATTCGGTTCCCCCAACTTTACCCCCATAGTACTAGAGACAGCAGCAGGGGACGGCGTCATTGCAACATAGGTCGTTAGCCCGTGCCACCCATATCAGGACTCAAATCTGCAGCTTGGAATTTTAGCTGTCAGGATTAACTTACCAGATATGTTCATCTGAGTGCTGATCGACACAGGAGCCAGCGTTTTGCTTCTTGCACAAAGAAGCTCCTTAAACACACTGCAGTCAGTGGTATTCATCATCCTTGACACGCCAGGGGGAAATAAACTAGAGGCAAGACATTCAACGAATGTCAACTTTAAGTTGGGATCTGTGAAGTTTGCACATGATTTTTTTTTTCATCTTGCGTACCTTGGGAATTCCAGAAATCAAGGCTATACTTGATCTTGACTTCATCATGAATAATAAAATATAAATTTCAGGGGAAAAAGACAGACTAATAGTAATGGTAGTAGGATGAATTTTGCTGATAGAAAGTATTGATAGAGTAAGTGCTTGTGTGGGAAGGTAGAGACCATGGGGTAAGGTGACTGCTGTACCTAAAAACGGACAAATATTATTTCCTCAGATGCTCATGAGCATATCAGAGACCCCGTCTCAGCCTCTCTGGATGGAACCAAGTGCATCTAGTCTTAGGGGGCTTATCAGAAATAGAATAGAACAAACTGCATATCACAATAGTTAATTTGACAAAAAAAAAAGAAAAAAAGAAAAAAAAAGGGAGTTTTGTTAGGAAGGGATTCTATGTGTCGTTTGGAGTTATGTTAAATTACTGATAACAGGATCTTGGGAGCTATGACTACAGTCCAAACAGACGAATGCACTCAAAACTTTATTAGGGAAGTCCGGAAACAATGTCTGCCAGAATGTCAACTTGTAGTTAGTAACATTGTCAATAATTATCCCAATGTAATTGCAATTGGAAACAACCAAACCAGGAGGATTGATTGATTTCCCTTTAGCAGTGAAACAATGCAGGTGGGGCCAATCGGGCAAAGCCCTTTTAAGGTACCCATTCCTTTCCATGGAGAGATAGAAAGGGAAATTAGTAAATCGAATGAACAAGGGATAATCGCGGAGAGCAAATCCCCCTTGGCTTCTCCAATTGTAGCAGTTAGGAAAAAGGATGGCTCGGTTACATTGCGTGTTGATTATAGGAAGTTGAATAATGTCACTAAAGACAATGCATTTCCATTGCCCTTGATCTATGAATTACTCGTAAAGGTACGGGATAGTAAATATTTTACAACTATATATTTAAAATGTGGATACTATTAAATACCATTCGGGAAGACAGTAAATGCAAAATGGAATTCATAGCCAAGAATCATCTATTTCAGTTTCATTTTCTTACTTGCTAGGTTAGATGCCCCCAGTCATTTTTCTAGAGTAGTGATGGCTGTGCCGTCCCCTTAATTGACTGTAATATTCTTGTTTATCTAGATGATATCATAATTTCAGGGAAAACTGCAGTAAGAACATAATAACAATATTTGAGAAGTTTTAGAATCATTGCGTCGTAAAGGTATGTAAATAAATTTATCAAAGTACAATTTTTATCTGTGAAAAGGTCGAATTTTTAGGTCATATAATAACTTCAGAAGGTATCCAACCCGGCCCCAGTAAAGTAGAAGCTATTACACATACCCTTAAGGAAGTATACAGGTTCCATGCCCTTGCGGGGTATTACCATAAATTTATAAGAGGTTTTGGAGAAATGACGAGGCCCTTAGATGCTTTGAAGAAACAAAAAGTAATAAATTTGGGAGTGGAAGAAGGAAGGGTCTTTAACCATTTGAAAGGTTCCTTAACTAGTGATGAGTTACTCACATATCCTATATTTGATCGCCCGTTTTTATCAACAACAGATGCAAGTAGCATAGCTATTGGTGGTGTAATTATTCAACGAGATGATGAGGATAAAGAGCGACCCGTTTGTTTTGCTTCCAGGGCATTAAAAGGGCCAGAAAAGAAGTATAGTGAATCCAATCGAGAGGCCTTGGTTTTTCTGTGGATTCTGGACAGGCATCAGTTCTTTCATTAGGTCAGCTAACTGAGTTGCAAAGTGATCATCAACCACTACGGGATTTATTTTATAAGGGAGACATGACGTCTAGACATGCGAGATGGATTGAAAGATTGTTAGAGTTTAACATAAAGGGGCTTGACCACAAAGAGATTAAAGCTAACAAGGTATCTGAAACCCTCTCTAGAAGTGCAGTTATAGGAGTAACTACTAGGGCACAAAAGAGGAATGAAGAACCGACTCATACACCATCAAAATAGTAAAGGGGATAGGGATTCATGCTAGGAGTAATCAGAAAATGAGACCACGAAAGACAGAGAGAGAGAGAGAGAGAGAGAGAGAGAGAGAGAGAGAGAGAGAGAGAGAGAGAGAGAGAGAGAGAGAGAGAGAGAATGTGAGTGGGTAACAAAGGACATGGCCGGAGGTGTCCAGATTGACTGCCCTGATGATGCAGGTGTGATTGACCTGGAGATTGAGACAAAGGAAGTCCTAGAGGTTTCAGAAAAAAGAGGAAGGGATGGAAAGTGTACGATCAGTGATTAAAGGGAAGTCAGAAAGTTCCCTATCATTTCTGAGTGTGCCTCGTGAGAATTTTTTTATTGAGAGGGAGGTCTTATATTGTGCCCACGAGAAGAGGGGAGGGGAATTTTTTGCATGGGTAGTTTTTCCTCTCTCCTTAATTAATTGAGCCATCCACATTGCACATAAAATTCCATATGCAGGGGATTTGGGGACTAATAGCACATTACGGTGAACACGTGAATCCTTTGGTTAGGACTAGAAAAAAATCTATAGAAAGGTAAATAAAATGTTGTCATGCTTATAACTGTTTCAAAGAACATAGAAATAATGTACCAGAAGCCAGAAAGTGGCGTGCGATTCCTATTAATTTTTAAAACGTGTATATAGATGTGGTAGGACCATTTCCAACTGGTATAACACAACATTAGTATATATGTGTATCTGTGGTGGCCGATGTGGTAACTTCCCTGACTGGTGAACACCAGACACGGATTTGAGTCCTGCTCAAACTCGTTAGTTCCTTTGATCGCTACAATTTCACTATCTTTGTGAGCTAAAGTTTAAAAGTTTTTGGTGAGCCTATAGGTCTATCTGCGGAGCCATCAGCAGCCATTGCCTGACCATCCTTGGTCCTAGCTTGGTTTAAGAGTGGGCTTGGGTGGTGATCATAGGTATATATGGTCAATCTCTTGGGCATTGTCCTGCTTGCTAGGGCAACGTTATTGTTCCTTGCCTCCGTCATTTATGATTGTCCTTCAAACCCTTAAACACTCTTACCTATGCAATGTTTGATAATTCAACAAATTCATTAACCCAGGCACTGTGTTTTCTCATTACTATGTTTGGTTATCAGAAAATTTTGATAAACAACAATGGTCTTGTTTGTAAATAAGGTAGTGAAATAGGCCATGGACTTCAGCTAATGGCTTAGTGGAATCTCATAATAGGGAAGTGGGAGAATTTTACACTATTTAGTGGCGATGACCCACGTGATTGTCACGCCCTGCTTCTTACCGCTGAGCTAGCTTTTATCATTGCATATAATACCTCGTCCAGGGACACACCTTTCTTCTTAATGTATGGACAGGATCCTGTGTTACCTTATACCGTCCTGATAAATTCGCAACAGTTACCAAATTATTTAACTAAGCAATACCGAGTTTGCTTACTAAATCTCTTAAGGAGAGTAATGAGAGTTCAATTGAAAGATTTTGGAAAAGAGCTAAAGAAAAACACAGTTTAAAGTATGACGAATGGTTTAAAAATGCACTGGTAAAGGTATTTGTGGGCGATCATATGTAATTGAAACAATTATAAGCTAGGGTATTTGGGTCCTTACTGAGTAAAGGAGGTAAAATTTAACACACTAGTGATACAAAACATAATTAGTGGAGCAGTGTCTGAACAACATCAGGCACACATGCATGTGGTTCTAGAAGAGGTAGTTTTCAAATGTGTCAATCAGAGTGTATCCCCTTACCCCTTCATATGTGACATTACACAAGTTAATGAATAGGAATTTTTTTCTGTTTTTTTTATTGAACAGACCTCGTTTCTTCTTTTGACGTGCTCTAGATGAACTTGATGATAACAATGTGTTCTTATGTAGGCACGTAATGTAGTGAGGTAAAGTGATATGAAGGCTTTGCTATGTCTAGCAATACGTGTGACATACTACTGAGTGACCCTGTAAGGAAAAGAAAAAAAAAAAAAAAAAAAGAAAAAAAAAAAACACACAAAGAGGTTAAATAGGCCATGTGTTATCCGTCAGATGGATGCTGTATTATTGATGTATTTATATGATTCCTAGTTGTGTGGAAAGGGACAGTTCCCGAAGGGCAAGTGACTACGGGATTGAAGTTCAGCCTTAAGGCGAGGCAGTGTTAGAGTTATAATATGGGCAGTGAAGCTGAATGATTTTCTAAGGAAAAAGGCTAGTGACCACCGATCGATACATACAAGTGCAAGCGTAGTAGTGATTTTTAAAATGACGAAACGGTGATGGTAGCTTGTGTTGCAAAATTGTGCCATAAACCCAGAAAAGTAAAATGGAGGGATGAAGGAATGCCTATTCCTACCTTTATCCCTATCTGGCCTGAAAATGCCCGTATTGCTCGCAACCAGATAGAGGTTATTGATGAGGCTGTGTAATACCAATTTTGATATGATTCTTTGTTTCCTTTTGGGGTATTCTGTACTATATTTGCAAAGGTCATAAAAAAATTAGTGGAATTAATTTCTATCTATTGCGCATATTTTTATATCATCATCTCATCCTACGCCTATTAACGAAATGGGCTCAGTTAGATTTCGCCAGTCTTCTATATCTTGAGCTTTTAAATCAATGCTTCCCAAATCATCATCTACTTCACGCTCCATAGTCCTTAGCCATGTAGGTCTTGACCTTCACTCTTCTAGCGCCTTGTGGAGCCCAGTTGAAAGTTAGGTGAACTAATCTCTCTTGGAGAGTGCAAAGAGCATGACCAAACCATCTCCATCTGCCCCTCATGATCTCTTTCACATATGGCACTCGAGCAATCTCTCTTATGGTTTCATTATTCATGTCCTGCCATTTAACTCCCAATATTCTTATGAGGGCTTTGTTCTCAAGTCTACAAGATCTGTTGGATATTGCTTCATTGTCATACCACGCCTCATATCCATACAGTAACACCTACCTCACTAAACTGATCTATAGCCTGATTTTTATGTGTAATTTCTGGGAATTTGATTTCCAAATCTTATTCAACCTTATCATTGTCTAATTGGCTTTTTTCAATCTTTCATTGAACTCCAATTCTCAAGGCCCTATATTAGAGATCATAGTTCATAGATATATAAATGATTCTACCTCCTTAATCCTTTCTCCCTCCAATGATTTTTCATCTTCCATTACACATTCCGTTCTCATCATCTCTGTCTTTCTTCTATTTATCTGGAGCCTAGACTCCTGATATATTTCCTGCATTCTGGTAAGCATGCATTGCAGATCCTGTGGTGTTTTGCTAATATATCATATCACCTTGGAGGTATAACATGATACCCTGAAAATGGGAGACGACTCTTTGCCGTCTCCGTATTGGTCACACACGGTTGACACACGAGTTTCTGCTGAAGGGCCAACACCAACCGTATTGTGAGGACTGTTTAGTACCTTTAACAGTGAGGCATTTATTGACCGAATGCCCTAATTTTACTAACTTAAGAAATAGATATCTGTTTGAGGCTCGAGGTGAGGATGGCAGGTTCATCCTTGCCAAGATTCTTGGACATGATGTGTCCTACTATGCGAGCGGAATTTTTAGATTTATTTCAGAAGCAGGTCTTCTGAAAACTATTTAACTATTGTAATGACATCTTAACTTTTATGGTTTTAATTGAATTCTCTCTTATTTTTCATATATGATAAATGCTATCGGCGTCAGTGACCTTAGATGTCAGGATGCCAGAAAACTTTCAATCAATCAATCTGCTAATAAGGATAACGTCATCAGCACACTCTAGTTCAGCTAATGTCTTATAACCAATCCAGTCCAATCTTTTTTCACACTCTCTATCTGTTCTATGCATTACAAAATCCATGAGGAGGATAAACAACATAGGTCACTCTTTTCCTAAATTTTTCTCGCTAGCCTCTGTAGGATAATCATACTTTATATTTTCAAGACAACCGACGTAGGTGTGATGCCTCTGTAATTATTGCAATCAGTCAAATCTTTTTTTTTTTTTTTTTATTTTTTTTTTTTTGCCATTTTCGCCAACACTCCTTGTTCCCATTCATAATGTTTTGTCTCTTCATGCCACATTCTACAAAATGATCTTGTAAATATTCTGGGATACACTTCATTTTTGGCAAATATCATGTCAACAGTTATTTCTTCGTATCTAGGGGCTTTCCATCTCTTGAGTTTTTCAGGAATAAATTCGACTTCAAAGACACTGAATTCAATCATGGGCACATCAAGATCATCCTCAGCATCAGGTATATCATTCAAATTATTCCCTTCATATCTCCTATTCATGACCTCACTAAAGTGTTTAATACAACGTTGCCTTTCTTCATTTTCGATTGTTATAACAGATCCATCTCTCTTTCGAATGGCTATATGCTTCGTCTTCTTTTCCACCCGTGGAGATATCGTTAATAATTCTATGAGCAATTCTCACATCATAGCCATTACCTGAATTCATAGCTTTGTCAGACTCATCTGCTTTACTGTTTGAATATTCTCTAAAGTCATTCCTGGCTTTTATTTTTACTTAACTATCAATACTCGAATACTTGGCATGCTCTACCTCGCAACTTTCTTTACTTCCTCGGAACTTTCACCAATCAATTTCTGTCATTGTCTCCTTTTTATAGTATCCCAAGTATCATTTGATATCCATGGCTTTCTCCTTGTAACTACATGTTCCAAAACTTTCCTAGGAACTGACTGATATGTGTTCTTAATACCACACCATACTTCGTTAATTGTCTGCTCTTCTTCCTTAAAGTCTCTAAGACTGCAAATCTATTCCTATATTCAATTGCAAAGGTTTCTTTGTTCACATCTCTAATAAGCTTAGTTGTCTTAAACCTAAGTATTCTATCTACATTTCTGTTGGGTGCTTTCAGTTTTAATTTCAGTGTGGCAATGAGGAGCTGGGGATCACTACCAGTATCTGCACCTCTATAGCATCTCTAATTTCACAGAGGCCTCCTTCTCTCATTATTAATGCCTATGCGATTAATTTGATTTTCGTAATTGCCACATGGTGAAGTCTATGTACAGTATATTTGTGGATGTCCTTGTGCTGGAAAGGAGTACCACCAAAAACAAGATTGATTGCTTAACAAAAACTTATAAAATGGGCTCCCTTTTCATTTGCAACTTCAACAAGTCCCTCAACACCCATTAGATTCTCTATGCTTTGATTAATCTTTCTATCTTCAGCATTGTAGTCACTAATCACATTTTTATATCCCTCTCTGGGATCTCATCTATTATACTCTGCAGATCTTCATGATATTCATCTTTCATTTCTTCAGGGACATTACTTTTTAGTGCAAAACATACCATAAATACTCATATTGCACTGCTTTGATTTAAACTTTTCAAGTAACAATCTTCTCTGCTCCTAGTGTCATCATCATTCCTACCCCTTATCTTCTAATTCCATCAGTTCTTCCTGAATAGATATATTAATTGCCTTGGACTAATATTTCCTTACCAATCCCCTTACAATGTGTATAACTTTGGGCTAAGATATCCAAATTATACTTCATAAATTCATTCTCCTTTCACTATAACTTCCCAATCTGATTCAGGGTTCTAAAATTCCTATTATCAACTTTTAATTTTTCTTTAGTATTTATAAATTGAGAGATTCTTAGCACCTTGCTACGCCTGGGACTGGTGGCCATTGTTTCATTTTTGCTTTCTACAGACTGACTAAATTCATAGAGGATTCATTGGCTAGATTCATCAAAGGATAGCACTGCCTATCTAACTGTACCAACCGTGTGTCACACAATTGTACATAATTCCTTTTGTATATATTATGCTTGTATCTGCGCTCTTCCCTCGCACTAAAAAGAACCTGAATGATCATGTCTCCGTTTTGCTCTGTAACATTGTCTGTCTCTCGAACAGGTCATGTCCTGTTGCCTTGAGGTTTTGTATATAAAGAAGAGTGTTCCTTAATAAATAACTCAGTCGTTTCCAATCTGCCTTTGAGTTCACAACTCCTCTCTCGGCCCCTCACATTGGTGACCCCGGAAGTCGACTCGCTCCCAATGCCTTCCACCCCCACCTCCCTCGCCCCTCCATCGTTGGTAATATGACGGAGGCGGACTCTACCCCAGCAGTTGGCACTGCGGCCGCTCCATTGAAACTTTCACCGTTCGCTAGCGGAGAAGCGTTCGCTTGGTTTCAACGCGCTGAAGTCCACTTTCGTATCAGGGGCGTGACTCGCTCAACCACCAAAGCGGATTATGTTCTCGCGGCGATACCCGAGGACACCTTCCCAGAAATATCCGACTGGCTTTGTGAACAAAGAGACACCCCAATAGCGTATGACGTCCTCAAATCATACCTTCTGCAGCAGTACTCGCCGTCGTCAGCCGCCCGTATAGCAAAGCTTTTTCAGCTCTCGCAACAACCGTTGGGGGACCAAAGGGCTTCGCTTGCCCTCAGGGAAATGACCAGTATCGCTCGCCTTCAACCTGCCGCAGACGGCTCTCCTCGTGAGGTGAACCTACTCCGTGCCCTTTGGATACGCCGTTTACCTGAACCTGTGCGCGCTGCCATACCCGATGTTGATAGTTTACCCATAAAGGACTTGATGACCAAAGCCGACGCCCTTATGGACAGCCACTTCAAGACCTCCATCAACGCCTCCACCCCTGAGGATGCCTATTTAACGTCAACCGAAGCTGACATGAATGCCGTAGGACATACACGCCTACCCCGTGACGTGCCGAAGTGGCGACAAAACCGCCCACCACCCACCAATCGCTCGCGCCCCAACGAACGACTTCTACAGCCACTTACTACCTCCCATCCGCCGCAGTTTTGCTACTACCACTTCAGATTCGGGGCAACCGCGAAGAAATGTGCCAAAGATTGTCAGTGGCCAAAAAAACGTGTAAGTAGGCCATCGCTTGTGGCGGTGGCCTCCCATGTTTCTAATCTTTTCTTTTTACAGGATGCAGGAAAGGGCGTGCGATTTTTGGTAGACACGGGTGCTTGTCGTTCTCTTTTGCCAAGGAAACTCTTCAAGACACAACGTAGTCTGTCTACATCTGCCGACGTCCGCTTGGTAGCTGCCAACGGATCTGCGATACCCACCTACGGTTACGAGAACCTCACATTATCGTTCGGAAACGGTAAATTCAATTGGAAGTTTCTCGTTGCTGACGTCACAATGCCAATCCTCGGTGCGGATTTCCTCTCTCATTTCCACCTTCTGGTCGATGTCGCCCATCGACGATTGGTCAACGCAGACTCGTACTTGTCGACACCTCTTCAACCCGCCCCTTCTAACCTCGCTCTCCACATCAGCGCACCCACGGATGCCTATGCCCACCTCCTCACGTCGTACCCGGAAGTTTTCCGTCCAGAACTTCGCCAAACGCCCACGGTTCCTGCCAAGCATGGTATTTATCACCATATCAAGACAACGGAAACCCCCAGTCTTCGCAAAATTCAGACGTCTGGCACCGGAATGTTGGCAGCCGCCAAACAGACGTTCGCCGAAATGGAGAAAATGGGCCTTTGCCAAAAGGCCTCCAGCCCATGGTCGTCACCTTTACACATCGTTCTGAAGAAAGACGGCTCCCTCCGTCCGTGCGGGGATTACAGGCGCCTGAACATGCAACCAGAACCGGATCACTACCCCCTCCCAAACATTGCCGACGTGACCTCCTACCTGCACAAAGCGAAGGTTTTCTCTACGCTCAACCTCCTGAAGGGGTATTATCAGGTGCCTATGAACCCAGAAGACATCCCCAAGACCGCCATCACCACTCCGTTTGGCACATACACCTTCAATTACTCCTGTTTTGGCCTTCGTAATGCTGGGGCAACGTTTCAACGTCTCATGGATGGCATCTTAGGGGACCTCCCTTTCTGTGATGTTATGTGGACGACATACTTGTGTTCTCCTCCTCAAAAGAGGAACACCTCCGTCACCTGCGCATCGTGCTCGACCGCCTGCAACAAAACGGCCTTGTAGTCCGGTACGACAAGTGTACCTTTGGCGCCAACGAAGTGTCGTTCTTAGGGCACCGTATCACTCCTGAAGGAGTCCATCCCCTCCCTGAGAAGGTAGCAGCCGTTCAGAATTTCCCCACGCCCTTGACCGCCAAAGCTCTGCAGGAATTCTTAGGCATGATCAACTATTATCACCGTTTTCTGCCAGCCATTGCCGCCACTCTTGCTCCCCTCTACGCCTCCCTCAAGGGCAAGCCAAAGGACCTGAAGTGGGGTCCCCTTCAAGAAGCATCCTTCTGCAATGCAAAGAAGGCCCTATCAACTGCTGCGGCTCTCACTTTTCCTATCCCACACGGCCCTCTCCTTCTCTCCACCGATGCCAGCGACGTCGCTATTGGTGCAGTACTCGAGCAGGTGGTCAAAGGCTCGCCCCGCCCATTGGCCTTCTTCAGCAGAAAACTGTCCAAGGCAGAATCGGGTTATTCTACCTTCGATCGAGAATTGCTGGCGGTGCACTTGGCTGTCCGTCACTTTCGCCATTTCTTAGAAGGTACGCCCTTCGTCATTCGTACAGACCACATGCCTCTGGTGCACGCCTTCACTCGACAGTCTGATACCTGGTCCGCCCGTCAACGCCGACATCTCTCCGCCGTGGCTGAATACAATTGCACCCTCCAATACGTCCCTGGGAAAATGAATCCCGTTGCCGATGCCCTGTCAAGAAACACGTTGGCTGCCGTTCAACTGGGATTGGATTACAACGCCCTCGCTGAAGCCCAACGACAGGATCCAGAGTATCAAGCTTGTAGAACATCCTGCACGTCCCTACGTTGGGAGGATTTTCCCCTCGAAGACTCCAACACCACCCTCCTCTGTGACGTCAGTACTGGTAGACCGCGACCTTGGATTCCTGCTCCCATGCGCCGACAGGTGTTTGATTTCATCCACGACCTTTCACATCCCTCGTGCCGTTCTACTGCACAGCTGCTGAAGGCAAAGTTCATTTGGCACGGCATTTCTAAGGATGCTAAGGATTGGGTCCATGCGTGTACTTCTTGCCAAACTTCCAAAGTACATCGACACACGGATTCAGGAGTGGGCACCTTTCCTCAACCTCAGCGTCGTTTCGCACACATTCACGTCGACGTTGTAGGCCCCCTACCCACATCACAAGGATATCGTTACCTGTTTACCGTCATCGACCGCTCCACTCGTTGGCCTGAAGCCATTCCCATGGAAACTGCAACGTCCGCCTCATGTACATCTGCCTTACTCTCTGGATGGATTTCAAGATTCGGTATCCCTGAGCATATTACTTCTGACAGGGAAACAACTTTCACCTCTCAATTATGGACGTCATTAGCGAATCTCCTGGGCATCATCCTACATCAGACAACGGCCTACAATCCCGCTGCCAATGGAATGGTTGAACGTTTTCATCGCACCCTCAAAGCAGCTTTGATGTCCCGCTGCAAGGATTGCAACTGGTTTACTCAGCTTCCCTGGGTCCTCCTTGGACTAAGGACCACTCCTAAAGACGCCCTCGATGTCTCGGCAGCCGAAATGGTGTATAGCGACCCGTTGGTCGTCCCTGCCGAATTTTTTCCTTCTACAACCTCCTCCGACGATCTCCAGCGCATACGTCACGTCGTGGGAAAATTTACTCCGTGCCGCCAGACTTACAAGCCCCCAGCGAAGCATCACATACCAACGGACTTGCACTCTGCAACGCACGTCTTCCTGCGCAACGACACCAGCAAGCCACCACTAACGCCCCCTTACACGGGCCCTTTCCTTGTGATCCGACGCAGTCCGAAAGCATTCCTCCTAAACATTCGGGGCAAGGAAGACTGGGTCTCCATTGATCGTCTAAAACCTGCTTATCTTCTGCCAGATGACCAGCCTACAGTTCGCCTCTCTAGATCAGGGCGCCCTATTTAACATGTACAGTATGTCATTTTTAGGGGGGGAGCCATGTACCAACCGTGTGTCACACAATTGTACATAATTCCTTTTGTATATATTATGCTTGTATCTGTGCTCTTCCCTCGCACTAAAAAGAACCTGAATGATCATGTCTCCATTTTGCTCTGTAACATTGTCTGTCTCTCGAACAGGTCATGTCCTGTTGCCTTGAGAATTGTATATAAAGAAGAGTGTTCCTTAATAAATAACTCAGTCGTTTCCAATCTGCCTTTGAGTTCACAACTCCTCTCTCGGCCCGTCACATAACTATAAGGCGTGTGACCCCTGCCGGTCCATACTTATTCTAATAGGATCATCTGCCAGGCATCAAGGGTATAAACTGAAGAGACAGCCTATCTATCGCTGTGAACCCAATCTGTTACCCTGCTGCCAGTGACTTCTTCGAAATTTAGGGGGGCATTTCCTCCACACCCAAAGTTCTCATTACTCCACCAGGTTACTCAACCGCCTATATAACCATTAGCAAACATGGATTGCTAAGATATACTGCTTAATATTTTGTATTTTTGTGTGTGATATATCTCCTATTTTGGGGGTGATTTCCCTGTAGATAATTCATATCATATTTTTGTTTATTACATGACAGGCCATAATATGGGTTTGAGTGTCTTCCATATACCACATAGAGTAGAGAGGGCAGGAGCACACCTCTTCTGGATTCAGGAGCATGGAAGTATTGTAGCTTTCCAAGTCATGTATAGAATATATATATATATATATATATATGTATATAAATATATATATATATATATATATATATATATATATATATATATATATATATATATATATATATATATATATCTTTTATACAGTAGAGTGAGATCAATGGTCTCTTTAAGAATACTATGACTGTCATAAATTGTTATGCGAGATCACTGAACTCTCTTATTGGTGACGTCTTATGTCTGATAGGTGACGTGTCTTAAGTCGTATGGTAACAGTATATTTCCATCACAGTGGAGGTTCCCACAAATCTAGTAGTTTTAGCATATTGAAGGAGCAACATTGCATTACTTACTCTGGAGTGTCAGTATCACACAAGCGTTCACAAAAGGATATGGTATTTGCTTGAGAATACCTCGCTGTGCAGAGTGTATTCACAAACCTATTGTAATAAAGTAACAAAACTTATGTTCCGATGTCTCAATATCCGCCAACATGGGACATATAACAAAAATAATATAGGAAATGCATCTTGGCTACTTTACTGGTGGATGGAAATGAAGCTATCTATCACACAAATAATTCAACTTTGAGGAAGATTACCACCAACTTTGTGATCTCAGTTAAAAGACCACATACCACTTATATCATATTTGATCAGTATTATAAGCATTCAATCAAATCCCATGAATATCAGAGATGGGATAATTGTAGTGAATCCCAGAGTATGTGTTGAACAACAATACAATACTACCAGCCAAATATGTCATCATGAAAAGTTATTTGAACAAGAGCGCACTGATTCAGTATATGTGAGATGCCAATCAAACCAATCCTGAAAAACAGCTTTTCGGAGATGATTGTGAGTATCATCATGAAGTAGCTGATGGGAAATTCATCAGTTATCATTTGAAGCTGTCTCAGCAATAGAAGAACTTACAAACAGTCGCTGATAACACAGATATTTCTGTACTACTTGTGTTCTTCTTTTGGATTTATAAGCCTGCCGCACAAATTTCCATGTGGAAATATGATGGAAAGGTAATTGATATTAAAGCTACGAATTTGATGATAAGAGACACATTCTTTGATTTATTGGCTCTCTATGCCCTATCAGGTTG
>NC_090766.1:28131593-28156593 GCF_036898095.1 Palaemon carinicauda
TTTTCAGCAGCCACAAAAAGTTAAGAGGTGTTCTTGGGCTCGTTGGATAGGTCTCGAGGACCCCAATGTATAGAGGATGTGGCAATGGGCGCAAAAACCGTAAAATAAAGGGTAAGCGTATCTCAGGAACTACACAGAATTAGGAGACTTTTATTAAAGTAGAAGTTTCTCAGCAACCACAAAAAGTTAAGAGGTGTTTAAGGCTCGTTGGAAAGGTCTTGAGGTCCTGCGAAGTATAGGGGGTGTGGTGATAGGCGTACCAATCCCTATAAGGGGTAGGGACGCAAAAACTGTAAAATAAAGGATAAGGGTATCTCTTGAGCTTGTTGGAAAGGTCTCGGGTTAGTGACTGCTAAACACCATTTTGGGTGACATCAAGGTAATATAAGTAAATTAGTGCAAATCAAGCAAATTGGGAAATGTCGAATAAAAGAAATGGGTGAAGGATTGAGATAAGGAATAATAATGGGAAGGAGAATGACATGACTGAGGAGATGAAAGTGATGGATGAAAATACCTGGAAAAGATGAATTAACAAGGTCGTGAAAATTGAAAGGATTTAAAATGTTGGAAATTGGGTTGCATAGTAGGTGTTTGAGGGCGAGAGTAGTACTGCTACACAGAATCTTAATTGATATATAAAATATTAACACAGATAAAGTATAGTGTGAACATTGCACAAAAAAGGGAGTTTATGAAAACAGAGAGTGATAATTACGAGATATGAAAATGAGGGAAGAGTTTGTGAGAACTAGCGATGAGAGAAAAGGCTATATCTGCAGTGAGAGAATTATCACATCAATAAGTTTAGTTAAAGTGTGATAATAGAAATGTCAGTAGTAGAGGATACGTGTTTGGTCAAAGGAGAAAGAGAGTAACTTAGAGGTTAGTGAAGGAGGTGATCATAGGAATGGGGTAGGCAGAATGGGTTTGGAATAGGAGAAGAGGTAGGGAGAGATAAGATTTAGAACAAGGAGTGGTATTTGGAGAAGGTCTAGGATTTCAATTTCGGGGAGAGAGAGAAGAGGATTTTGGAAGGGGGTAGGGGTAGTTGGAGTAGGAAAAGGATGGGAGAGGTTGGGTTTTAGGAGCAGGTCCAGGAGTGTCATTTGAGGAAATGGAAGGTTTAGAATTTAAGAAGAGGTTCTTCTTCCTTGGTGCGATTCTAAGCTTCCTCACAGGGCACCGCAGATTCCACTTATGTTGTGGCTCATTGCAATTGTATAGTTGTAGGCATACCTAAGTGTCATGCCCCTTGGCACAAATGCCGCAGGTGGGAGAGGAGGCAAGGCATTGATTTCTATGGTGTCTATATCCGTGACCGGACTTTTCCATCCCCTGACCGTTGGTCCGCAGTTGGTCTCCTGTCAGTTCGTCAACCTACATTTAGTCTAACGGACATTTTGTCCAACAGCTGTTTGGTTGAAGGAGTATTATTATAATTTTTTTTTTTATTGTCAAACACTTAGGAAAGACTGATGTTGAATGAAAAACATATTGTGTTTACAGTCATCCGTGTAATAATTCAACTTAAGGAAGAGTTTTAGTAAACGAGAAAATTACATTTAGAATTAGATAACAATTGAGTTAATCTTATTATCTTATCATGCTCAGTAACAGTAAACTTCATGGACTGTAGCAAAAAGTACACACACACACACACACACACACACACACACACATATATATATATATATATATATATATATATAAAGATATATATATATATATATATATATATATATATATATATATATATATATATATATATATATATATAATATATGCATCGCCTTCCAAACTTATTGACGCAAAGGGCTCCGGTTAAATTTTGCCAGACGTCTCTATCTTGAGCTTTCAAATAAATGCTTCTACATTCATCATCTACTTATTGACTTCTCGCTTCATAGTCTTCAGCCACGAAGGCCTGGGTCTTCCAACTCTTCTATTGCCTTATACAGCGCAGTTGAAACTTTGGTGAACTAATCTCTCTTGGAGAGTGCGAAGAGCATGCCCAAACCACCTCCATCTACCCCTCACCATGACCTGATCAACATATCGCACACGAGTAATCTCTCTTATGGTTTTATTTATAATCCTCTCCTGCCATTTACTTCCCAATATTCTCCTGTACTGATAGCTTTGTTCTCAAATCTACAATATCAGTTGGATATTTTTCTATTGTCATACCACGACTCATGTCCATACAGTAACACTGATCTCCCTAAACTGATATATAGCCTGATTTCCAAATGTAATTTCAGGTGATTTGATTTCCAAATTTTACTTAATCTAGCCATTGCCTGGTTTGCTTTTTTCAATTTTTCATTTAACTACATTTCTAAACTTTCTGTATTAAAGATAATAGTTATTTAATATTTGAATGATTCTACTTCATTAATTCTGTCTCCTTCCAATGATATTTCATCTTCCATTGCATATTCCGTTCTCATCATCTCTGTCTTTCTTCTATTTATCTTGATCCTAACATCATGTGATATTTCATGCATTAAGGTGAGCAAGCTTTGTAAGTCCTATTGTGTTCTTCTAATAAGGACAGCGTCATCACCATACTCTTGGTCAGCTAATTTCCTGTTACCAATCCAGTCCAATTCTTTTCCATCATCCCCTACTGTTCTATGCATTACAAACTCCATGAGGATGATAAACGATATAGGTGACAACACATTCCTTTAGAGTACACCACTGTTAACTGGAAATTCATTTGATAGGACTCCATTAACATTAAATTTGCACTTTCAATGCCTAAAAACAGACCTAATAAAATTTACATATTTAAGAGGAACTTCATAATAACACAGAACTCTCCACAATATTGGCCGGTGCACACTATCCAAGGGTTTTCATAGTCCACAAATGCCATCATAAGTGCATATCTATATTCTACATATTGCTGTACCACGTGTCTAAGAATATTTGATCAGTAAAACTTACAGTATACCTTTTCTAAATCCTGCTTGTTCATCTCTCAGCTTTTCATCAATCTTCTTCTCTAGTCTCTTTAGAATGAGTATACTTTAGATTTTCATGACAATTGACCTATGTGTGATGCCTCTGTAAGTATTTCAAACAGATCTCCTTTTTTTATCCATTTTCACCAACACTCCTATCTCTCATTCAACAGGTTTTGCCTCTTCACACCACATTCTACATAATAAGCTTTTAAGTTTTCTGGGAGTCACCTCACTTTTGGCCAATATCATCTCAACAGTTATTCCATTGTATCCAGGAGCTTTCCATCTCTATTTTTTTTTTTTTAGGATAGCTTCGACTTGAAAACACACTGAATTTATTAATGGGTACATCAAGGTCTTCATCAGCTTCAGGTATATCTATCATATTATTCCCTTCATATCTCCTATTCATGACCTTCCTAAAGCTTTCCATCCAACGTTGCTTTTCTTCATCTTCTGTTGTTAAAACATATCCATCTCTCTTGTTTATGGGTATATTCTTCTTTTTTGTTCAAGTAGAGATTTCATTAATGATTTTATGAGCAATTCTTACACCATTGCCCCTCCCCGAATTCATAGCTTTGTCAGCTTCATCTGCTTTCATGTCTTATTCTCTCCAGTTAATGCTTGAGTATTTAGCATGCCCAGCCTAATAATTTCCATTACTTGCTCGAAAACATTCAGAAATCAATTTCTTTCCCTTTTTCCTTTCTATAGTCTCCCAAGTATCTTTTCATATCCGTGGTTTTCTCCTTGTAACTGTGTCCCAAAACTTCACTACCAACTGGCTGATATATGTTCTTATCACACCATTCTTCGTTTATGATCTGCTTTTAGTGTCTTCAATTGCAAATGTTTCTCTGGGCTCCTCTTCGAGACACTTAATTGTATCAAACCTAAATATTCTATCTACATTTTTGTTGGGTGCTTTCAGTTTTAGTTTTAGTATTGCAATGAGAAGCTGGTGATCCCTACCAATATGTGCACCTATATAGCTTCTTACCTTTCTCAGAATCCTCCTTCTCTCATTATTAATGGCTATGTCATGTATTTGATTTTTGTAATTGCCACATGGTGAAGTCCATGTATATTTGTGGATGTCCTACTGCTGGAGGAAAGTACCTCCAAAAACAAGATTCTTTGTTAAACAAAAACTTTTAAAGTGTGCCGCATTTTCATTTTCAACTTCGTCAAGACCCTCAACACCCATGACATTTTCTATACCTTGATTTTTCCTTCCAACTTTAAGCCATGAAGTCACTAATCACAATTTTCATCTCTCTCTCTGGCATCTCATTTATTGCCCTCTGCAGTTATTCACAATATTCTTCTTTCCTTTCTCTAACGGAATCATTTGCTGGTGCATAGCAAACTATGATACTCATAATGCACTGCTTTGATTCAAGCTTTACAAGTAACAATGTACTATTTACAGCTCTCCCTTCAATTAATGTCTTTTCTGCTGTTAGTGGCATCATCATTCCTAACCCTTCTCTTCCTTAATATAAAACTGTTTATAATGAGTGTTATATTGTTTAAGCCACACATTTACAACTTCTACCTTCTAATGAATACGAATACATGTTGTAAATAATTATATCTTCCTGATAATGGGTTATGAACTCTTACCATCAGACAAAGTGCAATCCTTCTTAACAGTTTGAATGTCTTCACTCTTACAAATTATTCAATGAATATACATGACAAGCTGAACTTAGTTATTACTTCAAACTTACATTTTATTTTATGATATTTTATATGAGTTAATTACTTTGCTGATGTTAGTAATATGAATTTTTCATTTAACAACACACTTTAAGTATTTACCTGGTTGACTGTTAATAGTGTAACTATTTAATATAACAACATTCTTTCGACAAAACGGCTGTTGGACGAAATGTCCTGTACACAAAACGCCGAGTGACCAACTGTCAAGGGACAATTGTCCGGGGACCATTTGTCTAGTGGCCAACTGTCCGGGGACGGAAAGTCCAGTACCCTCCATATCTGTTGTAGAGGTAGCAGCGAAAAGGAGGGTGGGGTGGAATGAAGTCCTTCACGAAGAAGGAACCCCATCCACTAAGGTTGAGTTTAGCTGGAGGAGGTCCTTTATACAGAATCTTAATCTTAAAGAAAGTTTTGTCAGATCTTACCATACATCTCTTCTTAAGGGATACATGTGGATGCAGATGATGAGGCTCAAGGGAGAGCCTATTATTTTAGCCACAGATTATCATCAATCTGGTCCTGAGGGCTGGGTCAAGCTGCTTGAATTAGGTTTTGTCTCTTGATAACAAGAAATCAACAATTTCATCCAGGGGGGATATAATGAACTCCCAAAGAAGATTGATCTTGACACTGATCTTGATATAGGAACGATGTTGTGCTTCGAAATACCTGATGACGGTGTAGGAATATTTCTTGGGATGATGCAGGGCAACATATTTAGGGAAAGGAGAGGAAGGAATGGGAGGAGGATTCAGGGTGCGGATACGAGGTTAGGTGAAGAAAGAGCTGGAAGTAGGTGGTGAGTCGTCAAAAACATCACTAGCCATAGGAAGGGGTAATACAAAGGATTGTCAGTAAAAGCGGGGAGTCAGTAAAATTAAGTAGTTCGTCTATATTCACTTACAGAAATGACAGCAAATATAAGAGATGTAAGAATGCGTCTGTGTGGGGTCTCCTCCAACCAAAGCTGAGGGGAGACCTGTCTTATCTTAACAGTTCGCCACAAGCTAAGGAAAAATTGTGTTTGTTCATAGTATAGTAAGTTGGATCATTTGTTTCCTTGTGGGGGAGGGGTGAACAGGGACGGTGAAATTGTTACCTTCTCTGCACATATTCTCTTCATCTGTGCTGCTTTCTCGTAAGTTTCCTGAGGAGCGGTTTGAGACACACACACAGAAACAACCTTCCACAACAGAAGACGTTTTCCATTCAGGTCTGAAGTTTTGGGTTCCAGCATAAATTAGAAAAGAGAGAGAGCGACTCTTCCAGAGAACACCAAAAGCAACAGGTGCAGCTGTTGGATTTGCTTCATGTTTATTGAGATTTACTCCTGTTTTCATGATCCTTTATTTTCCAGATAACAATGTTGAAACTGATACCAATATCCTACCAAGAGATTCTTTTTACCTAGGCATCAAAATTTACAGAAGAATTTACATACTCTTATTATCCTTGATATTACCCAGTTCACATAAGGATATCGACCTCTCGATATCTATTAATTAATCTCTGTAAAGATTTGATTCATATTCCACTTATTTCTCCTTCACCAATCGCCCTGTATGAATACTTAATGATAAAATTTGGACAATCAGAGGTGCTAGTTTTACTTGTAATAATTCAATAGGTGAATCTGCTGTCTCTGTGAATACATCATGACTCTGCATCTCTGTATACAAAGTCAATATTAGTTGCACATACTTATTAACCTCTCGGCTGCTCTCGTCCGACATCAACAATTACATTCCCGCCAATGCACAGAATATCAACAAATGCTAAGAATACTAAGGAACAGGAGCATTATCAAAAACCGAACTTTTTTTAACATAAACGCTACAGTGAATATGATTTTTTTTATTTATTATTTTTTTTTTTGTATCACGTGAATGCCATACTCTTCCTATTCTGAATAGGAACTATTTACTGTATGTGTGAAGTTCTGTCTTTTCTTTTTTTTTGTTTGATTTAGTTTGTCTTGTGAGTGATTGACTACTCCTCTGCTTTAAGCTTTTTCGTTCTTTATAAATAAGTTTTGATTTGGGGTTTGAAAAAAATGTAGATTCTCTGTAAATTGCCAACATTAGGGTAAGACAACCAGTCTGATCAGTGCTCCAGTCAGCATCATTTCAAGACGTTGAAATCTGAAACATTAAAAAAGAAAGTTTTAAAACTCAAATTTACCATCACTCGAGAAGAGAAGTGTATTCAAGTACTGTACACTCAAGAACTTCACGGCAAACTATTGCCTTATTTTTGGTTAGTGAACTTTGGTCTTTGTTATTATTTATTATTTTTTCCCCCAGGAAAAGGACTGCCACCATGTTTCGCCTTACACTCCTAGTAGTACTGATGACGTCATCGGTGGTTGTAAAGACAGCTCCAGCGGCTAGCCCACAATGGGATTATTACTCATCATCACATGACTCATCATCATCTGACTCATCATCTTCATCATTTAACTCATTTTCATCACCATTTGGATCATCGTCTTCATCATCACATCAGTCATCGTCTTCATCATCATCTAGTTCATCATATTCATATGGAAACTTTGGACCACAGGATTACCCCTTTTTCGTGGGACGATAGAAGAGTTTTGTGAACGGCATTGAATTAGGACTTGAAGGGTAAAATAGTGTATCAAAGACTTGCCTGTGTGACTAGCCCACGATATATCTAAAAATACTTTTCTAAAAGAGAAATTGCTGAAGAAAATTATAATTTTCACTTTTAATTCTCTTTCTTTCTCGTTATCTCTCTCGATCACTAAAATAGATTACTTGTTACTCTCAAACTCATTCATTTCTACAGAATAGAACAAGAATTCGATAAAAGGGAATAAATAGCAGGTGCACACATGAATGACCTTCAGTATCAATGAAAAGAAAAGAGAGAACGAAGGAATCCAAATAGGAAAGAAAGACACAAGCTGACCTACAGAATGCGTTCCTCCTTCACAAACCCAGAAAAGAACCGATTGTATCGGAAGGCTGATCAGAATCAGGGGTGGATTGAATGGAAACAATACTAAATCATATGAAAGGAAAAGAACTGTGACTAAATGAGAGAGAGAGAGAGAGAGAGAGAGAGAGAGAGAGAGAGAGAGAGAGAGAGAGAGAGAGAGAGAGAGAGAGAGAGAGAGAGAGAGAGAGAGAGAGTAATTTTCCCAAGGGATGGCTGTGGTAGGGCCGTGAAGTGTTGTACAAGGGATGGGGGATTGAGTGATTTGTGCAAGATATTTGCAAACCTTTTGAGAGACTCTATTCGATGTTTTTTAATTATTATTGAAAAGAATTCCTAACGTTCTTTATAATATCTTTTTGAGTTAAAATTTAGTAAATATTAACAAAAGCCTACAAATAGTATATCAGACAGTAAAAATCTTTATATATGAATAGGCCTACATATCCTACAGTACTTGCGCTAATAAATCGAGAAAAAAAAAATATGAAAATGAACGTAACAAAGACAAGCAGCTACACACACTATTACTACAACTGCCATTACTATTACTAAGTATTACTTCTTTTTCTGCTCTTACTATATCTGCTGCATCTTCCATTGCTAGACTGGAAGCCACATCCAAGCAGATGGGTGACCACCATCAAATCTTCTATTTAGAGTAATGATTATTGTTACTAAAATATGTAACTGTAATAATAACAAAATAACGTTATTAAAATATCATCATTTTAATGATATAGTACTAATAATATGATATTGGGGTAGAAGTATTACATTTATTATATTTCCTAATATTACAAAGATATTTTGATTTACAATTTGTGGTCCAAATGTTGATTAAATATTAGGATGCCAAGATAGGCTTTATATTAATCCTTAAGTGTTGTATCTAATGATTCCTAACGAGCTTAAATATAGTTTTACTTTTGACTTGTTTACAATACGTGTTTAATTACATACCAATGATATAGGCCTCTACCATACTGTTAATACTGTATACTGAAAATTGTAGTTTTTTTCTTATCCTAATTGTAAACCTGTTTTTAAAAAATTGTGATTGAAAATGAAGAATAAAAATATGGCCAAGATTAAATGATGACAATGATGATAACGAGGATATCGATAGTGAGAGCGATAGTAATAAAGAAAAGAATAACTTCTTAAATTACTATTAGTAATCGAAGGAGACTCATATGAAGGTCTAATACAAGTGTGCTCAATCTTCAAAAAACATTAATATACAAAAGAAACACAATTTTATCTCTCAACAACATCAGGTGAAATATTTATTAAGAGATATTCCACCTTTCTTTCGTTGTGTTGGTAGTTATTAATTTGAAAATAAATTCAGAAAACAGTAAAATCAGTCAGAAGTCACCAAACAATCAATCGACAGCAGACCACCTATCCAATCTACTCCAGTATTGGAGCTCCCTAATATACACTTTCCAAACGGGAAGAGTATTTGAAGTCCTGCCTCAAAGGACTCTTGATAAGGCCCCCATCCCTTTATGTTTATTTCCTTTCTTGGGGTCCTCTATCGCTGTTAATCTCTCCTCGCTTTGTCACCAACAAGAGATGTGCATCTTGAATGCTACCGCAAAACCTAAATTCTTCTTTCTGGTGAAGAGTCTGGTGGAAAAATGTATGAAAAATAACAAAAGGTGGTGGATGGGGCTGGATGAAGAGCAGCTGCTATCTTATCATTACCTTAACACTTCTTAACAATAAAAAATTAACAGGGTCAAGTGTTATGATTCTATGAATTACTGTTAAGTCACTATGAATACTTTAACAGATTCGGAGGATGTCTAGCCACTGAGGATTGAGGAAAATACTTATAAAAGGATATGTTGGTTTAATTCAACTTAAAGCAGATAAGATTAACATAACCTGAAAAAAATCTGTGATTTTATCTATATAAAAAATTAAATGAATAGATTAACTAGAATCCATGGTGACTAATGCTAGGTGGTGTAAGGAGCAACTATTCACAGGGATGTAACTTCAGAATGGGCCTACAAGAAGTTTAGGATAATAACCTCGTATGACATTTGCTGATGAAAGCCAACACAATACTAATTAGCAGTCAAGCGGTCTTCACCAAATTCTGGACAACAAATCCAGACTCCTAATCCTGGAGGTCCCTCCTCCCTGGCCTTGGGTGTAGTAGAATCCTATGACAATGTATAATACCGTTAGTTTCCACTCTACCTAGATAATTCATATACATTACTCATAATCATTTGTAAAACCTCGGTTTTATGAAGAAGAATCCATACTAACCACAAAATATTGAGATAATTTCTGAACGGAAGTTATTGAAGCAGGTATGATTTAGTAAAAGGAAAAGTTAATGATTTGGTTACCACCGCATAAATGGCAGTATTGGTAAGTGATAACGCTTTAGTACAGTAACTTGATGAATTGGTTACCAACCCACAGATGGCACTAGTGGTGAAAGAACAGAATTATTTACACGACTTCCAAAACATGTATCTACACAAGTTTAGATACAAAGCTATCAGTCACATCTACTCAATAAATCAGCATTCTCATAATCAGTACCTTCTATATCGATCATCCTACACTTGAAAAGTTATGGATTTAGAATAAATTCTTTAAACATAAGATGGCATTAAGATCTCTTAATACCAACAAAAGATAGATCAACAATCACGCTCTATTACAGAGTACTTGAAATGGACAAGTTTCTCACAAATAAAAATAGCATAGCTCCAATGAGTTAGATGCACCTGTTTGCAGAATTGGAGTAAGTTTAAAAACTGTACTTTCAAACTTGGTTCCCTGTACAATCTTACCAAAGATCCCTCAATACAGCCAGTGGACCTCTCATGGATTGAACATAGTGCAATTCAAAAGCAGATAACACTAATCTATTACTAGGCATTTCCCTGAGAGCAAAAAAAAAAAAAAAAAAAAAAAAAAAAAAAAAAAAAAAAAAAAAAAAAAAAAAAAAAAAAAAAGACAGGCTTTGATAATGCAGAGAAATCCTTCTACTCTACTATTACCCCTCGGATGATATGGCGTAATAATTAGAGGTTTAACACCTAGAACCTTATGATGGTCACCCATTAGGGCACCAGTAATGTAAATTGCCCTTCTGGATCTGAAAGAATTTCCTTTTGAATTCCAACCCCTTAAAAAATAGATAACACCGCTACTCCAACAGATACAGATTCAGCATCTATAACACAAACCTGTAGCAAAGTCAACAAAGCTGTAGTGGGAGACCAGAATTCCACTAAATCTACGAAGGTAAAAGAAAAGGTTCATTTACGATAGGTACCCTAATGGCTTTAGTGGGACAGGCCTAACATAACCATTGGGACACATAGCCTACTTTTGCATTTGTCTCAGTATTCTAAAAAAAAATTAATATCAGCGGCCATACTAGCTAGAAAAAAAATGTCTTCCCACCTGTATAACTGTCTATGATAAAGTTGAAAATAACGTGTCCATTATCATACATACAGGTGGACGCTATCATACCTACATCGTTTAACCTTGATCTATATGCCTTTTTTATCGTTGATATTGCTACAAATCATTCAAATTTTGTGTCTCCCTACTCTAAACCCCCAGGATCCCTCATAACTGTTTTCATACTGGGAGATGAGAAAATCAAACAGTTTGCCCAAGCATTCATGGTCAGATTTGAAATGTGTAATTCATGATTTTGGTCAGAAATAAGGCCTCATATACCTACCTATTGTAACTCATACTTCCTTTCGATATATTGCATGAGTCTGTCAACCCTAGGATCAGTACTGGCCATGAAAAAGTAATGAATACGATGTAATGTTATATTTACAATGCCACTTATAAATTATTGTTGTTTTCTATGAAGACAAGATACGGAATAGCAAACAATAGAGAATGAGATAAATGAAAGGACTAACTGAACTATTGTTAAATTTGACACGTAAGAGAAGTATCATGTATCTTTTTTAATAAAGGCATATGGATTAAAGAGATCTATGTGGTTGTCATTATAAATATGAGTAAATAAACTTTTTATTACTCCCTTATCTATGCATGAAATGAACGAGCCATCTCTTTAGAGCTTGCATCACAATCTTTGACATTGTTTGCATTAAAAAAGAGGAAAAAAAAATTACTTTTGCGAAAGTGATATTCCTTACTAAGAAAAAGTACCTTTTTATAAAGATTTTATCACTTACCTGTAATAGTTCTATGATAACTTAACATAGAGCGATCATTTGGTTTCTTTGCCTTTTGATGAAAATGTATATTTTAAGGAATAAAACAAATAAAAATTTTGAGATTTAAGATGTCACGAATCAGAATTCACCAGATTTTCCCGTTATGTAAAATCTTACTAGTATACTATATAGGCATATGAGTATATTTATATGACTATAGCTTTTACTATATATATATATATATATATATATATATATATATATATATATATATATATATATATATATATATATATATATATATATATATATATATATATATTGTGAAGAATTTTCTTCACTCTTCTTCTTCCAATCTCCTTTTAACTCTCTTCTACTAATACTGTAGCTACCCCTTAAACGTTCTCTCTTGCATTCAATTTTCTTTAACGAAATATAGGGAGGACTAATTTAAACTTAAACTTGTTGACAGTGGCGCACGCCATGCTCGTGACGTCACAGCGTAGATACTCACAACAGAGGGCCTTAGTAGTAACCCCGGCGTATGTTAGTTCTTTCCTTAAAGTACGTAGGTCGAGATTAAATTGAATTGAAACTGAATTTTTATATAAATTTCAATACTGCTGAATTAATGCATCTTATATTTCTCAATACCAATCAAGGTTTGTTAATTTTAAGATGTATGCCCATCGCACCAGCCCATTGCTAATTGATCATTAAACTATTAATTTTTAGCAAGCCAGAATAGGTAGGATTATTGTATATATAAACTCCCTTAGAGCAGCAAGATTTCTCTAAAGTATTTAGTACAAAATCCTGCCTCCTCTGCACTCCTTGCAACAATATATTGCCCTGTCCTGAAGACCCGATATGGCACCCCCAATGGATTACCGTGCGCATCAAGCTCCTCACCTGTCTGGAAAGGTGAAGCCAGGTGATCTCTTCGACCTTAGCGTCGAGCCCATTCAACTAGAAGCTGTCGTGACCGACTGACCGGCCCGGTCAGTTATTCCGTGCACCTCTGGCTCACCCCCATCCCCCTCTTCCAAAACGTGACTCACCAAGGAGTCCTGTGGCTGCCGGCTGGAGATGGTGAAGGAGTGGAACCTGGGAACCATATTACCACAAAAAGTATTCTTGGGGTGGGCCAGAAAAGAGTGCAAAGTGCAACCAGGTCAACAGCTATCACGGGCATTGGACTAATCTTCAAAGGAGTGCAAGTACTACATCAATGGCCATAGTTATTCCCCCATTATTTAGCTTAGACTAATTTTAACTTGATAGGGAACCTGGCTTTTACACTATTCGGACTATGTGCGGTGGGATTGTGTGTAAATATTTTTCCGTTATCATTTCTGGTTTGAGACTAGCATAGTCTCTGGGTCACATGGGCCACGTGCCAGACCCCATTTTGATTGTTGATTGTTGCAGACCACGTGTCTAACCCATCATTTTCATTATTTGAATTGCATTTCTTTTGATACCATTTTTGTGTTGTTAAGATGACCGTTTTCTTTTAATGTAAATTTGTGAATAAATCAATATTAGGTTAATTAAACCTCTTTAGTATTTTTTGCTCCCTCATTTATTTAATGTTTAAACTGGGAATATTTAAAGAGTAAACCTAAGTAAGTCTATAGGTGGTAACAGTGAGGAACTTTGCATTAATATATTTGCTTCGAAGGTAAAGATCCTTATCTTTAAACTTTTAAACTACTTTACATCACTGCTCCCATTTTGGATTTTGTCTAATTACATTAACGTAAAATACCTGTCCAGCATCTCATTGGGGTAGCTGGGACGGAGCCGGAACAGAGCCTGAATATGAGATGACTATAGACCTGACAAAGCTAGAGTAGGCCATAAATTATTGCTATTCTACGTGTGGAGTTCTCCGGCCTCTGGACAGTAAATTTCCCTTTTGTATTTAAGAGTGATGGTTAGTGAATTGTGACAGTAAAGTATTAGCAGGGTGTTTGTGCCCCGAGAGTAAGTGCTCATATCCTCCCCTGTTGAACTTTATGTAACTGTTATAAGGAGACTTTCCCGGACTAAGTTCCCACTCAGAACATAACATAAAAAATTCTCCATACATATAAGTATAGATATGTGTATATATATATATATATATATATATATATATATATATATATATATATATATATATATATATATATTGTAATATTATTGCTATATATTTCTAAATTATCTAAGTTTTTATAGATGTATAAGGTTAAATATACTGTAGACTTATTGTTTTCCTGCTTTAATTGTTTGTCTTTTCACTGTTGGTTATGTTAGTGGTTATAATGGACTAACGGCTGTTTTATATTTTCAAGTGGTGTTGGTTACGTGGCTGCGCTCCTGTGTGAACGGAGTTTTGGAGGGGCTTTTTTTGAGGATGGTTCCTTAGTGTGTTTCTGAGCCTCCAACCTTGTAGGGCACGACATTTGTGATTGGATCTATATTATTCCACGCCTTTGCAGAGCCACATTGTGAAGCTGTTGAGCTTGTTTTGGATATCCTTTCTCTGCAGCAAGGACGTTTCATCCTACATTTTGTGTACTGCCCTTGGTTCAGTAAAAGCCAAGGGGACCTCTCTGTCCCAAGGTAATAATATTTATACCTATTTAAGTATCGTGATCACGACCTGTCAGCTGACGTCATTACTGGAGCTTGTGAAAGCCTTTCAATCAAACCAGCCATCGTCCACTAGATAGGGATATTTAGTTTGTATTTGTTAGGATGTTCTCACTTTTCGTTGGCCTTCTCCTTTCTGGACCCTCTCTCCATTTAGTATGCATGTGTTGATGACCTTTCTGTAATCGTGTAATTGTTTTCTTTTACAGGGAGTTAAGATTGAGTGTGTATCATTTATTAATGTATTATTGTGGTTCAGGTGTTATTTCTGTCTAGTTATTATGTATTAAAATTAAGGAAATTTTTGTGGTATTTTCTTTGTCCCCTTGAGTTGACTTTGCACTCGTATTGATGTTTGGTTACAATTCCACCTTTAGTGGACTTAGTACTGTATGATGGTGAATACTATTTGATAAGTGTAGTGTTTTGAGTGGTGGTCAAAGCCAGCCATCACAATATATATATATACATATATATATATATATATATATATATATATATATATATATATATATATATATATATATATATCTATATTGTGGGAAATAATTCCGGGAAAGGCCCTCCTGTTTCTGATTTCCGGACCCGAGCCTGAAGGATAGAGCGCCAACACTCTCACACTTGACAAACTAGAGAACCGCAACGAAGACGGTTTGCTTTCCCTGCACACGTTAAGTCCAAAGATTACTCTATACCGGGACTGTCGGCACCGATATCACCTTGATGTTCAGACGCTACTCCAGGGCGCAGAATAGTAAATCCCAATCAAGTGTGGTTGGACTGAATCAATTACGTTAACGACAGTTTCACAAAGCGTTAGGGGGAGCAGTACTGTAAAGGTCAAAACATCCTAAGGACCACCGGGAGGTAATACCGTAGAACATTCCAATAAAGGTTTTACACCGATATCTTTACATTGACGTAAATATAAACTTCTCCCTAAGTCATATCTCACTTCATGAGCTAACTCATTTAGTCATTTAAAAATGTAAAGGTTAAGTTAAACATAGTTAATAATTTTAACCTAACAATGGCGTTTATTTCTATAAAATACAACAGGAATTTTCACCTAACTGACACAGAAAAAACCAGCAAAACTACCTAATTGAAATTTGAATAAAGACCGCATGGTAAATGAAAAATGAAAAATGCCAAGACAATAGTCAAATCAATTAAATCGTAAATCAATAATCAAATAACCAATCAACCAATGAAAGTAAAAATGGTGACTGAAATAATACCAAAAGTTCTACTCACTACTTTGAACACATTCCTCTCGGGTAAAAATTTCAAACTTGATAGAGGGGAACGGGAACACAACTTATAGTAACGGACACACCCCGAATGATTAAACCAGACAGTTTGAACATGACTTCCTAGGTAAATGTGCACATCGTGAAATAAAGGCTAGAAAAAAGAAGGGGGTGGGGAGTTATCCTTGGCCAAGGTTGAGCACCGTTAATTAAATTAGTACTCACGCTCCTGAGGGTTGATTGTAGACATAGTGGAAGCATCTTGCAAACTGTTAAGAACACGGTGCATCTTCAGTTCTGCACTGACGTGTTTTGTCTTCGTAAGCCTATCTTCAAAATAATGGCTCAAAGCAAGGCATACTGTTGGATAGTAACTGGTTGACTAACAGGTAGTTGAGCCGACGCCTAAGTTAAAACGACGTCTTAGTTGAAGGGGATATGCCTACGTCCGCCTTCCACGCTTCCTGTTTTTTAAGTGGACCGCTCAACCCCTCCTGCTTGCCGCCGCTGAGCTGGTTCAAACTGGTCAAGTGCTTCTTCTTCAAATTTCCATGAGTACGTGGTTCGCTGAAGGATGCTTTCTATAAATACAAAGATCATTCTTGAAACTCCAGGGGAAAGTGATTATAAAGAAATCCTACTGTCTGCCTTATAAAAATTAATATACATACAAAAAAATTAAGTGGCGTTTAGTGATGTTCAATAACACAGGAAACAATCCTAGCTAAACAGACTTATAAATAGGTACTGAGATGTAAATAGCAATAAGCTAAGATCAATGAGTTACGTAAATTAAAGAGTTACTTAAATACAAACCAATTGTGGTTAAACATCCAAAGCTTCAAGAGCATTTGGAACAGAAAGCAACCAAGCGCTGTCTTTGAAAATTATTGACGGTCGATGGCATCGTCAGAGCAATGTACTGTGAGCTCATGAAATGAGAGAAGATCATCTACAGAGGAATGAGGTGCTGAAAGGTAAAGCATTACAGGGGAATGATGGACATGTTAGCAGCAATGAATATTTAAGGGTATAATAATGAAGGTTACAAAGGAAACAAAAGAAAAACGAGATGTGTAAAACCCAGAAAATATCAAACAAAATGAAAAATGGAATAACGGTGGTGACTAAAATAAAGCGTGGAAAGAATTTCCATATATATATATATATATATATATATATATATATATATATATATATATATATATATACATATATATATGTGTGTGTGTGTGTGTATATATATATGGGGAATTTTTCTTCACTCTTCTTCCTCCTTTTGTATTTTAGGCTCTCTCCTAGTATTTTAGCTGCCCCTTAAACGTTCTCTCCTACAATAAATTTTCTTAATAGAAATTATTGGGAAAACTATTATAAACAAACTAAACTTGTTGACGATAGTGTACGCCATGTTCGTGACGTCACAGCGTAGACACGCACAGCAAAAGCCTTATGCAAGCGTATGATGGTTCTTACCTTAAACTACATGTATCGTAAAAATATATTAAACTGGGCGTAGGGTAACCCAGTGGAGGTGTCATATAAAAGCTGCATTCAAGTCAGCAGTAATAAAATATATTGCTGACCTAAATACAGCTTTTATTTCTCAGTACCAATTAACGTCTGTTCATCTTAAGACGTATGCCCATTGCACCAGCCCATTACTAATTGCTAAATTAGGTTATTAATTTTTAGCAAGGCAGAATAGGTAAGATTATTGTATATGTAAACTCCCTTAGAGCATCAAGATTTATCTAAGTATTTCATACAAATTCCGGCCTCCTATGCACTCCTTACAACAATTTGTTGCCCTACCCTAAAGTCCTGATAAGGCACCTCCACTGGGTTACCCTACGCCCAACGACTGTCACCTGTTTTGGAAGGTGAAGATAGGTGAACCCACGCCGACCTAAGCGTGGCCCATTCATACTCAAGCAATAGTGACTGGCTGACCGACCTGGTCAGTGAATCCGTGCACCTCTGGATTACACCCTTCCGTGGCCCATTCATACTCAAGCAGTAGTGACTGGCTGACCGACCTGGTCAGTGAATCCGTGCACCTCTGGATCACACCCTCTCCCCCTCCCATAACTAGACTCACACCAGGACCTGCAGGCTGGAGATAGGGAAGGAGACGAGCCTGGGAGACCCTATCTACAACAAGCGAGGACTCCAGGGGTGGGCGAGTCATGTGTGCAAACTATTTTGTCGGACCCATTTCAATCAACAGCCATTTGAGGATAAGGGTTGTCTTTCAAGCGAGTACACGTACAAACACGTTGCCACTTAGTTTTCCCCCCATTTTCAGTTTATGTTAAATTTTACTATACTTATTTTTAGCTGGCTGTTACATATTTCGGGTTGTGTGCGGTGGGATGGTATGTACAGATTTTACATATAATATTTGCTTTTGAGACTAGCATAGTCTCTGGGTCACAGGGCCACTTGTCCGACCCCATTTCAATCATTAACCATTGCACAAGACCACGAGTCTACTCAACCATATTTTTTCTGTTATTTTGCATTTCTTTTTATTAATTTTTGTTTGTTAATATGTCCGTTTCTTTAATGTAAATTTGTGTAATAAAGCAAGATTAGGTTAATTAAATTTCGTCGTTTTATTACCCTGCAATTATGTGTATAGTTGATCTCAGGACAGTATACCCGATATTTTATAAGGATTAAGTAAGTTTAGATATCTTAGGAATACTAATGTGTTAGCAAGTGACTTAGGATTGAATCTATATGCTTTGAAGGTAAAGATCCATATCTTTAATTTTTACTTTACAATACATCACTGCTCCCATCCATTGCCATTGTCTCAATAATTACTTAAGATTCCTGTCCAGCATCTCACTGGGGTCCCTGGGACGGAGCCGAAAAAGAGCCTAAGAGTGTAGATAACCTTAGACCTGACAAAGCTAGAGTAGGTCATCCAATTACTTTCATTTCACGTGTGGTGTTTTCAGGCCTCTGGATAGAGAACAGATTTTTTGCATTGAGTGATGGTTCGTGAACTACGACATCAAAGTTACTAATAAGGTGTTTATGGCTTAAGTCAGTGGTATTCACTAATTTCTTCAGAAGAGCCAAAAGTTTAGGACATACTCAGAGTGCGAGCCACATAAGCCATAAAGGTATATATATACGTATATATATATATATATATATATATATATATATATATATATATATATATATATATACATATATATATATATATATATATATATATATATATATATATATATATATATATATATATATATATATATATTTGTGTGTGTGTGCATGTGTGTGTGTGTGTGTGTGTGTGTGTAAAATATGTGTTCGTGTGTGTGATCTAAATTCAATTTTTGGTGGGTTTCCAAAGACACGTATTTATAAAGTAAAACTAGCAGCCTACCTTATTACTAAATAAATAATATCAAAATTCTTGGCTTTACCAACATAAAAGTCAATATGAATATGGTACCTTTGTTTAATTTTGAAATGACCTGAAATGACTGAGCTGTTACTTCACTTTCTCCAAGCAATACTTGTAATTTGTCCCGGCTATTCTTGTAAGGATATCCAAATGTCTATTAGTGACTATTTCTCTGTTTCCTCTTCGCAATATTTACAGTTGCAAATGTAGAGTATGTGCTCACAAAGTAGCACATGTCTTTATGCGCAGTCTGCTTCAAAACTGGGTAGTTTATATCTGGGGCAGTATGCCAGAAATTTTCCTCCCTTGATTTTAAAATCGCCTTTAGCGTTCTATTTGCCTACAGCTCAACGATCTAAACCCACCGGAGAATGATCGGGAAAAAGTTTAGCGAGTATAGAACTTAAGGTTAAAACATACACATTAGATGGGGTCTCATTTAAAGAGAATAAGTCCTTGTTATTCATTGCCTCAAACTCCTTTCCCAATTCTTTCAATGCATTCTTGAAAGTGATATAGCTGAAACTTTGCAACATTTCTGGATTGCCAAGTGTGGCTTTCCTAAGGTTTGGAAAATGCACAAACTGCTTGTAAGGTATGAGAAGTGATGTGATCTTGTTTTGAAATGCTGTAACTCCACCTACCATTGCAGCTGCTGTTGGGCTCTCTCGTGTAACTTTAATTTTAGTGCCTTCAGGTGGTAGGCGAGATCAGTTAGGAAAGTCAGTTTCCTTATCCACTCAGGATTCTCAAGTTCAGGTTCAACTTTTCCTTTGCTTGCAGTGATCTCACGAATTAGAAGCAGGAGACACAAGAATCGTTCAAGCACTCTGCCTCGATATAATCATGTCACTTCATTAAGCATTACTAAATCTCCATACTATCTCCGTCACATTCAGCCAGAAGTTCACGAAATTGACGATGTTCAATCTCCTTGAATAAAAGAATTACCACTCGAACAACCAGCTGCATTACATTTTTAAGTTCACAATCTTTGAATTTTGTCACAAGTGCCTCCTAATGAATTATACAATGGAATATGGCGAAATTTGGAATTTCTTTTCCCTTCCTCATTATTCCAATGAGACCCTTTTCTTTGTCTCTTATGTTGGGGACACCAGCAGGACATACACAAACCATGTTAGACCATTTTAGGTTATTGTCAGAAAAAAACGAAATCGTGCAGTCATAAACGTCTTCTCTAGCTTGGTCATATAGTGGTAATAGGAACTATAATTCTTCCCTGAATAAGTGTTCTTTTGGAAATCGTACCCAAATGCATATCTGTGCAGCTTCACAAATATATGTTTTCGTTCAATGCAATGTTAAATCATTAAAAAGCTGACAAATTGCCGATTTCTTCAGTCCTCGTCATTATGGTTGTGCCTGATATGATTTGTTTGAAAGAAATTGCATTATTATTGTTAAAACAACAATACATTTTCTCTGCTGATGCCAAAACACATTCTTTAACAATCTCATTATCTGTAAAAGGTTTCTTATGTTTGGCCAAGATCCATGCAATATATGTTGTCTCTGTAAAATTCTCTGCAACAAATGAAAAGTAGAGAATTGCCAGGGCCACTATATTCTGTTCATTTTCATCTGGCCAAAATAAATAAACATTAAGATCCCAATTACTCAGTCATGGTAACTTGGAAGTCAATGATTCTTTGGTATGAAGTAAAAATATGGCTCTCCATTTACAATAATTTTTTTTGTTTGTTTTTCAAGTGAATTCAATTTCATGCAACCCTGATAGAGTAGTTGATATTTCTTAGTTCATATTTTTAGCCAGATGAACCTTTTCCTATTACCAATCTTAATAAAAGATGCGTGATACGGCAAAAGGATGAAATTTTTATGTAGCACTTAGGAATTTTTCTTTGATCACTGATGAATTCTCTTCATTTCTCTTTCTCTCCTGCGAGCCGCCAATATGGCCATTGCGAGCCGCTATTGGCTCGCGAGCAGCGCAATGAAGACCACTGGTCTATATCCTCTCTCTGTCTTGTTGCTTCTGATGTAGCATCTCTATATTTCCTTAATTCTTCTCTTGTCCAATTCTTCCTCTTCCTGTGGTGGTCAATTGCTGGATGACGACCTCCAAGTACCTGACCGTCTTTCCCCTCAATTGGGTTGAATACCTGGCAGACAAAGCTCCTCTGTTGCCAGAGGTTCCATTTACGTCATTGTCATTTAATCCTTCATTTCTTTCCATCATTTCTGAGTTTTGCTATTCAACCCATAGCTGGACCCTACCCCATCAGGGATAGATACTCATTTACATCTGAGTAGTATGAGGAAATTATGGTAAAGATCTTTTCCCAAGGGATCAACGCCGAGGAGAGCGGTTACCCATCCAACGACAGACAAACCCCAATGTTGCTCAACCAGTCCATCGACAACCTAACCCACTATAGGCCTATCACCTGCATACCAATAATGTGGAAGCTACTAACAGGTATCATCAGTTAAAGACTATACAACTACCTAGAGGAGACAAACACCATCCCCCACCAACAGAAAGGCTGCAGAAGGAAGTGCAGGGGCACAAAAGACCAGCTCCTGATAGACAAAATGGTAATGAAGAACAGCAGAAGGAAAACCAACCTTAGCATGGCATGGATTGACTATAAGAAAGCCTTCGACATGATACCACACACATGGCTAATAGAATGCCTGCAAATATATGGGGCTGAGGAAAACACCATCAGCTTCCTCAAAAATACAATGCGCAACTCAAATACAGTACTTACAAGCTCTGGAATAAGACTAGCTGAGGTTTATATAATGAGAGGGATCTTTCAGGGAGACTCACTGTCCCCACTACACTTCGTAGTAGCCATGATTCCCATGACAAAAGTACTGAAGAAGATGGATGCTGGGTACCAATCCAGGAAAAGAGGCCACAGAATTAACCATCTGATGTTCATGGACGATATCAAGCTGTATGGTAAGAGCATCAAGGAAATAGATACCTTAGTCCACTGTAGGGATTGTATCCAGGGACATCAGGATGGAGTTTGGAATGTGTCTTAATCAACATACAAAAGGGCAAAGTAACAAGGAGTGAAGGGATAAAGCTACCAGATGGGAGCAACATCAAACACATAGATGAGATGGGATACAAATACCTGGGGATAATGGAAGGAGTGGATATAAAACACCAAGAGATTAAGGATACGATCAGCAAAGAATATATGCAGACTCAAAGTGATAGTCTAGTCAAAACTGAACGCCAGAGATAGGATAAAAGCCATAAACACATGGGCAGTACCATTAATCAGATACAGTGCAGGAATAGTCAAATGGACGAAGTCAGAACTACGCAGCATAGACCATTTGACAATACACAAAGCGCTACACCCAGAAGATGAGCGGCTCAAGAGTGCATGGGAAGAAGGATAGACAAAAGAAGACGAAGACCCAAAAATATACAGAGACAGGAGAATGACAAACAGAACTGAGGACTAGCACAACAAACCAATGCACGAACAATACATGAGACAGACTAAAGAACTAGCCAGCGATGACATGTGGCAATAGCTACTGAGGGGGGAGCTCAAGAAGGAAACTGAAGGAATGATAACAGTGGCACAAGATCAGGCCCTAAGAACCAGATATGTTCAAAGAACAATAGACGGAAAGAACATCTCTCCCACTTGTAGGAAGTGCAACAAGAAAAATGAAACCATAAACCACGTAGCAAGCGAATGTCCGGCACTTGCACAGAACCAGTACAAAAAAGAGGCATGATTCATTGGCAAAAGCCCTACACTGGAGCCTATGCAAGAAATATTAGCTAACTTGCAGTAATAAGTGGTACGAGCACCAACCTGAGGGAGTGATAGAAAACGATCAGGCAAAGATCCTTTGGGACTATGGTATCAGAACAGATAGGGTGATAAGCGCAAATGGACCTGACGTGACGTTGATTGACAAAATCAAGAAGAAAGTATCACTCATTGATGTCGCAGTACTATGAGACTCCAGAGTTGAAGTGAAAGAGAGGGAAATAATGGATAAGTATCAAGACCTGAAAATAGAAATAAGAAGGATATGGGATATGCCAGTGGAAATTGTACCCATAATCATGAGAGCTCTAGACACGATCCCAAGATCCCTGAAAAGGAATCTAGAAAAACTAGAGGCTGAGGTTGCTCTAGGATTCATGCAGAAGAGTATGATCCTAGAAACGGCTCACAAAATAAAAGCGATGGACTCCTAAGGAGGCTGGATACAACCGGGAACACTACACTATAAATACCACTCAGTTGAAAAGACTGATAGAGAAAAAAAAAGGAAAAAAATATAATAATAATAATAATACCCACATACACACACACACACACACACACACACACATATATATATATATATATATATATATATATATATATATATATATATAAGAGAGAGAGAGAGAGAGAGAGAGAGAGAGAGAGAGAGAGAGAGAGAGAGAGAGAGAGAGAGAGAGAGAGAGAGCAAACGAAAAGTCCAATTTAGTTAGTCATCGTCTACCCAACGAAATTTGTATATCTAGATCAGGACCGTTTAAGCTCAATTATGAAAGGGTTATTATAAAAAAGATTAAATGAGACCGTGTGAAGAGTCTATAGATTCTGGAAATTATAACCTGTCTATTTCATACATAATGTACACCATAAGAATGTCGGTCAAAGAATTAGCATGGCTTGTGTTCTGGGAAGCAGTGAAATAGTTAAGGAAACAGAGGACAACTTATTTTACACAGATAATAATGATACTAAAATATAAAAATTTATTTAATAACGAAAAATGTTTATCGATATTATTGATCTGAAAAACTTGATCAAATGAAAAAAGAATACCAAATTGCTCTAATTTCACGAGGCCAAAGTTTAATCGATGCAATGATTGGCCTTGTGGAATCATGTGTTCAAACGCTTGTGCTGATTACTCCTGCCATCACAAAAACTCTGTTTTTACCTTTTAAACAATAATGTAAGAAGGATGTTTAAAAGGGTGAATAATGTCTATTCCTGGAGATCTGCCTGACATCTTATTATGTATCAACCTCAATAGTCATGAAAAAGAAAAGACGACACGTTTGTAACGTTGAAGGAACGCAGATTGAGAGACACTTGTAACAGCGAGCATTCTGAGGTATAATTATTATGACGTTATCCTTTCCTGACACATTATCGACTCTCGAAATGATAATTGTCTGAATGGGAATGGAAAACTACAACAAAAGAATCTACGTACATTCAGAAAGGAAACAAGAATAGGATGTTTTAACGTATTTAGGTTTTTTTGTGTCCTGATCAACTTTATATAATCTTTAAATGCCTTTCCATTTGTTTCCTTCAATAAATGTTTTAAAATCAAAGACACAATTATTAGATGATATTCATAAATTTCAATTTTGAGATCAGTAAATCTTTCAGTAAGAATTACAATGATGAATAGGATAATATTTGGCAAATAATTTATCAAATCATTGATTATAATTCTAATTTCTAACTTGGGGTATCCTTGTGAGAATATTCAAAATGAAAATAAAAGTACATTCTGATATACTGATGTTCAAAATTGGAGAAAATAGATTGAACATGTTTTATGCATCAAACGAAAGGTCTAACCATTTTAAATCTCATACTTTCATATATATATATATATATATATATATATATATATATATATATATGTATATATATATATATATATATATATATATATATGTATGTAAATGTATATATATATATATATATATATATATATATATATATATATATATATATATATATATATATATATATATATATATATATATATATATAC
>NC_090766.1:28161593-28174093 GCF_036898095.1 Palaemon carinicauda
ATATATATATATATATATATATATATATATATATATATATATGTGTGTGTGTGTGTATTTATAATATATATATATATATATATATATATATATATATATATATATATATATATATATATATATGTGTGTGTGTGTGTGTGTATTTATAATATACATATATATATATATATATATATATATATATATATATATATATGTGTGTATATATATATATATATATATATATATATATATATATATATATATATATATATATATATATATATATCAACCAAATCTTGTAGGTCCTGTAAGGCACAAAAATTTTTTGCAGGTGATAGGACCAGGTAAACTGCTCTTAAAGTGAGTAAAGTACCATATGACGAATACTTTAAGAAAATAGTCAGATTATCTTTATTAAGTAAATCAAATGAAGAAAAGAAGAAAGAAACTTTAGACCAGATGTGGATGCAGTAAAAGACCAAATAATATAAAAGAAAGGAAAACACAAAACAATTACATCATAAGAACCGGTAACCTGTGACTCAAGCTGTGTGAATTAAAACACTTCAAACTAAATCGTTATCTAAATGACATGTATGTCTGTGATAGCAGCGATATTGAGTATATGGGATCTTTTCGACCATTTTTAAGATAAAGTGGCTGTTATGAAACTCTTGCAAGACTATGACACCCTGCCAAATTCTGTGAAATGCACAAATTCTAGAAAGCGACTGGGTTCAGACCCTCATCTTTAACATGCTCTGCTTACAACCATTGCATTGATTCCACCATCTAACAGCAGATTCATGTAAACATAACAATAATAATAATATTAAATTATATGATAGGTATTTATACTTGAATAGAAGCCTACGAGAATGGCGTCAACAGCATATCCATGTGTCACCTGCCAGAAAAGTGGAGTAAGAAAATAATATATATTTATGAACAAGTGGAGTGGCTACAGCAGATCAAAGACCATTTAAGTAGCAGCCAATCACGATGCATGTGTGATTGGAAACTATAGAGTATAATGTTTTCCATACCATCAAAGAGGCTTACTGTGCAGTGAAACTTATTGTGAATGTGAGATTAAAGGGTAAATACAAAAACGAATGATTATATTTATTTATTAACAGAAGTATTCAATTTTCAATGGTTCATGAAGTCGAATAAGTAAACATACTAATAAATTTTTAAAAAGAAGAATGTCCAAGGGATTGCCAGATATTTCCGCCTGCGATTGGTCCAGCCTTTCATGTAGTCAGGTTTTCCAGATGGTGAATATGAAGGACTTTTGTACAATTCTGAGGTCCCTAAACTAATTCCGGAGATTCCTGGGATTCCGATGATTCGGCTTGGCCTGATTCTGATCCGAGAGCTGTAAAAGGAAAACTATTAGCATTCTTTGGGTTGGCTCCGCCTCCGAAGAGAGTTCGATCTAAGATGAGACAGGGTTCTCCAAGTGAACATTTTGTAAAGAAAAGGTATTAAATAAAGAAAGTGAATGATAAGTGATCATGAAGTGTGAAACCTTTCTCCAAAATGATAATAATGCTATTATAACTAAGCGCATAATGATCAGATTTGAAAATTTATAAGAAGGAGAATGTCCAAATGTCCAAGGGATTAACAGATATTTCCACCTGCGATCGGCCAAGCCTTTCAAGTAGTCAAGTTTTCCAGAGGAATAAACTGAAGGACTTTTCTACGATTGTGAGGTCCCTCACCTGATTCAGAAGATTCCGAGGATTCCGAGGATTCAGCTTGGCCTGATTCTGATCCGAGAGCTGTAAAAGGAAAACTATTAGCATTCTGTGGGTTAGCTCAGCCTCTGAAGAGAGTTCAATCTAAGATGAGACAGGGTTCTCCTAGTGAACATTTTGTAAAGGAAAGGTATTAAATAAAAAAAGTGAATGATAAGTAATCATGAAGTTTGAAACCTTTCTTCAAAAGGACAATAATGCTATTATTACTAATCACATAACTTCAGATTTGAAAATTTATAAGTAGGAGAATGTCCAAGGGATTGCCAGATATTTCTGCATGGGATCGGTCAAGCCTTTCATGTTGTCAGGTTTTCCAGAAAAAGAATCTGAAGGACTTTTCTACAATTCTGAGGTAACTAAACGGATTCCGAAGATTCCTATGACTCCGATGATTCAGCTTGGCCTGATTCCGATCAGAGTGCTGTAAAAGGACAACTAACAATATTCTTTGGGTTGGCTCAGCCTCTAAAGGGAGTTCGATCTAAGATGAGACAGGGTTCTCATAGTGAACATTATGTAAAGGAAAGGTATTAAATAAAGAAAGTGAATGATAAGTAATCATGAAGTATGAAACCTTTCTTCAAAAAGATAATAAAGCTATTAAAACTAAGCTCATAATGATCAGATTTGAAAATTTATAAGGAGATTGTCCAAATGTCCAAGGTATTGCCAGATATTTCCGTCTGCTATCGGCCAAGCCTTACATGTAGTCAGGTTTTCCAGAGGAAGGATCTGAAGAACTTTTCTACAATTCTGAGGTCACAAACCTGATTCCAAAGATTCCGAGGATTCTGATGATTCAGCTTGGCCTGATTCTGATCCCAGAGCTGTGAAAAGAAAACAATTAGTATTCTTTGGGTTGGCTCAGCCTCTGAAGAGAGTTCGATCTAAGATGAGACAGGGTTCTCCTAGTGAATATTTTGTAAAGGAAAGGTATTACATAAAGAAAGTGAGTGATAAGTAATTATAAAGTTTGAAACCCTTCTTTTCGAAAAGATAATAATGCTATTATAATTAAGCGCATAATGATCAGATTTGAAAATTTATAAGAAGAATGTCCAAATGTCTGAGGGATTGCCAGATATTTCTGCCTGCGATCGGCCAAAGCTTTCATGTAGTCAGGTTTTCCAGAGGAATAATCTGAAGGACTTTTCTACAATACTGAGGTAACTAACCTGACTCCGAAGATTCCGAGGATTCTGATGATTCAGCTTGGCCTGATTCTGATCCGGGAGCTGTAAAAGGAAAACTATTAGTAATCTTTAGGTCGGTTCAGCCTCTGAAGAGAGTTCGATCTAAGATGAGACAGGGTTCTCCTAGTGAACATTTTGTAAAGAAAATTAATTAAATAGAGAAAGTGAATGATAAGTAATCATAAAGTGTGAAACCTTCCTCCAAAAGGATAATAATGCTATCATAACTAAGCACATAATGATCAGATTCGAAAATTTATAAGAAGGAGAAAGTCCAAATGTCTGAGGGATTGCCAGATATTTCCGACTGCTATCGGCCAAGCCTTACATGTAATCAGGATTTCCAGAGGAAGGATCTGAAGGACTTTTCTACAATTCTGAGGTCCCAAACCTGACTTCAAAGATTTCGAGGATTCCGATAATTTTGTTTGGCCTGATTCTGATCCAAGAGCTGTAAAAGGAAAACTATTAGTATTCTTTGGGTTGGCTCAGCCTCTTAAGAGAGTTCAATCAAAGTTGAGACAGGGTTCTCCTAGTGAACATTTTGTAAAGGAAAGGTATTATATAAAGAAAGTGAATGATAAGTAATCATAAAATGTGAAACCTTTCTTCAAAAAAATAATAATGCTCTTATAACTAAGCACATAATGATCAGATTCAAAAATTTATAAGAAGGAGAAAGTCCAAATGTCTGAGGGATTGCCAGATATTTCCGCTTGCTACTGGCCAAGCCTTACATGTAATGTGGATTTCCAGAGCAAGGATCTGAAGGACTTTTCTACAGTTTTTAGGTCCCGAACCCGACTCCAAAGATCCCGAGGATTCCGATGATTCAGTTTGGCCTGATTCTGATCCGAGACCTGTAAAAGGAAAACTATTAGTATTCTTTGGGTTGACTCAGCCTCTTAAGAGAGTTTAATCTAAGATGAGATAGGGTTCTCCAAGTGAACATTTTGTAAAGGAAAGGTATTAGATAAAGAAAGTGAATGATAAGTAATCATAAAGTGTGAAACCTTTCTTCAAAAAGACAATAATGCTACTATAACTAAGCGCATAATGATCAAATTTGAAAATTTATAAGGAGAATGTCCAAATATCAAAGGGATTGCCAGATATTTCTGCCTGCGATCGGCCAAGCCTTTCATGTAGTCAGGTTTTCCAGAGGAAGGATCTGAGGACTTTTCTACAATTCTGAGGTCCCAAACCTGATTCCGAAGATTTCGAGGATTCTGATGATTCAGCTTCGGCCGATTCTGATCCGAGACCTGTAAAAGGAAAACTATTAGTATTCTTTGGGTTGGTTCAGCCTCTGAAGACAGTTCAATCTAAGATGAGACAGGGTTCTCCTAGTGAACATTTTGTAAAGGAAAGGTATTAAATAAAGAAAGTGAATGATAAGTAATCATAAAGTGTGAAACCTTTCTTCAAAAAGACAATAATACTATTATAACTAAGCGCATAATGATCAGATTTGGAAATTTATAAGAAGGAAAATATCCAAATATCAAAGGGATTGGCAGACATTTCTGCCTGCGATCGGCCAAGCCTTTCATGTTGTCAGGTTTTCCTGAGGAAGGATCTGAAGGACTTTTCAACAATTTTGAGGTCCCAAACCTGATTCCGAAGATTCCGAGGATTCCGATGATTCAGCTTTGCCCGATTCTGATCCGAGAGCTGTAAAAGGAAAACTATTAGTATTCTTTTGGTTGGCTCAGCCTCTGAAGAGAGTTCGATCTAAGATGAGACAGGGTTCTCCTAGTGAACATTTTGTAAAGGAAAGGTATTAAATAAAGTGAATGATAAGTAATCATAAAGTGTGAAACCTTTCTTCAAAAAGACAATAATGCTATTATAACTAAACGCATAATGATCAGATTTGGAAATTTATAACAAAGAGAATGTCCAAATATCAAAAGGATTGACAGATATTTCTGCTTGCGATCGGCCAAGCCTTTCATGTAGTCAGGTTTTCCAGAGGAAGGATCTGAAGGACTTTTCTACAATTTTGAGGTCCCAAACCTGATTCCGAAGATTTCGAGGATTCCGATGATTCAGCTTCGCCCGATTCTGATCCGAGAGCTGTAAAAGGAAAACTATTAGTATTCTTTGGGTTGGCTCAGCCTCTGAAGAGAGTTCGATCTAAGATGAGACAGGGTTCTCTTAGTGAACGTTTTGCAAAGGAAAGGTATTAAATAAAGAAAGCGAAGATAAGTAATCATAAAGTGTGAAACCTTTTTTCAAAAAGACAAACGATGCTATTATAAATAAGCGCATAATGATCAGAATTGAAGATTTATAAGAAGGAGAATGTCCAAATGTCCAAAGGATTGCCAGATATTTCCGCTTGCGATCGTCCAAGCCTTACGTGTATTCAGGTTTTCCAGAGGAAGAATGAAAAGGACTTTTGCTACAATTTTGAGGTCACTAACCTGATTCCGAAGATTCCAATGATTCCGGTGATTCAGCTTGGTCTGATTCTGATCCGAGAGCTGTAAAAGGAAAACTATTAGTATTCTTTGGGTTGACTCAGCCTCTGAAAAGAGTTTTATCTAAGATGAACATTTTGTAAAGGAAAGGTATCAAATAAAACTTAATTCCTTTGGAATCTCTATTACATTATATTTTAGATACTTACAAGGGTGACAACAGCTACAACTGGTACCAGCGCACAGAGTTGAATCAATGACGTCAGGGCATACTTCACCAGCAAGTTTATTGTAGCAGTAACCACCTACATCGGTGCACAAGGTTTCGTTTGCACACACTGCGAATTCTTCAAGAACGGTTAATTTAATTTAGTAGATCAAATACTAAAAGATAACACTCTGAATGTGTTTGTGAATTGAATGACCATTATAATGATACAATACAACAGTAAACACAAAGATCTCTAAATATCCAATAGGTATTAAATATGATAGACAAATCCTCCCTTGGAAAGAAGTGAGCATGTTTTATGTAATATGAATCTAGATTTTAGTCGTCTGAAAAAGATCGGTTATAACTTGGGCGAGAGCACTCCAGATTTTCCAATACAAACTTCCAGAGGAAGAATCTGAAGGACTTTTTTTTACAATTCTGATGTCACTAACCTGATTCCGAAGATTCCAATGATTCCGGTGATTCAGCTCTGTCTGATTCTGATCCGAGAGCTGTAAAAGGAAAACTATTAGTATTCTTTGGGTTGACTCAGCCTCTGAAAAAGTTTCATCTAAGATGAACATTTTGTAAAGGAAAGGTATCAAATAAAACTAAATTCCTTTGGAATCTCTATTACATTATATTTTAGATACTATCATTAAATATGGAATCCTCAGATGTATAAGGAAAATCATTGGAAATGTATGGAACTACTTCTATTATCTTATAGAGCATTTTTACTCAAGTAGTGAAAGTGGCAGTCTGTGATATATTTCCAAAGTATTGCAACGCATGGAGAAAGTTACCTTTAGCCTGTGGGTTACAAAGTACAGATGGTAAATTACATAGGAATTTTTACTTATAGGTCTTACTTCATCCAAAATTTTCAAACCTACGGAACGATTCACAGCAAAGCCTCATCACCTGTCCCAAGCATTTCTTCCAAATATCTGTTTTCATCAAATTTGTGTCTATCATTGAAAGAGGGAGCCCATGTAATATATCAAACGTAAAGGGAGAAAAGAAAATGAAGAGTTACGCCTTGATTTCCATGTCAAACATTACTGATATATAATAATAGAAAGCACCATAGAAAGTGAAGTATGCATCAGCATTGGAAAACTATATAATTCTGAGATAGAATAACAATTCAATGTTGGAAGAGGACATTATTATTATTATTATTATTATTATTATTATTACTTGCTAAGCTACAACCCTAATCAAAACAGCAGGGTGCTATAAGCCCAAGGGCTCCAACAGGGAAAATAGCCCAGTGAAGAAAGGAAATAAACTACAAGAGACGTAAATAACAATTAGATAAAAGAGTAACCAAAAAATAAATTCGTATATAAACTATAAAAACTTCAAATAACAAGAGGAAAAGAAATAAGATAGAATAGTGTGCCTGAGTGTACCATCAAGCAAGATAACTCTAATCCAAGACAGTGGAAGGCCATGGCACTATGGCACTACCCAAGACTAGGAAACAATGTTTTGATTTTCGCGTGTGCTTCTCCTAGAAGAGCTGCTTTCCATAGTTAAAGAGTCTCTTCTACCCTTCCAACGAAAAAAGTAGCCACTGAGCAACTAGAGTGCAGTAGTTGTTAATCTCTTGAGTGAAGAAAAATTGTTTGGTAATCCATGTGTTATCAGATGTATGAGGATAGAGGAGAATGTGTAAAGTATAGACCAGAATATGCATTGCATGTGTAGGCAAATAGAAAATGCACCGTAACCAGAGAGAAAGATCCAATGTAGCACTGTCTGGCCAGTCAATGGACCCCACACATCTCTAGCGGTAGTATCTGAACGGGTGGCTGATGCCCTGCCCAACCTACTACTGTACCTACTACATTAAAATAATCTTTGTTCTTCATTGTCACAAGATCTGCATATGAATAAAATGTCCCACTACAGTTATGTCGATTTGGTGAATAAAGTGTTGATAATGAAATCACTTTCCTGGCGTTGCTTCCGAGAGAAAGTCAACGAAGTTTGTATGTCTTACTTACAGTTCTGATGTCCAAGTGTTTAATGGATCGCTTCGAGATTGAATCTACTCACCTGGGTTTCCCTGTAATAGACAGAAAGATCATTGTATTAGTTGGTTTAAAGAAAAGATAAAACCAAACGGTGTTGACTTTAACATCAGAATAATTTTTGCCAGGCAATAATAGAATAATAGACAGATTAAGCTAAATGAACAGTTCCAGAATAATGATATGTAACAAAATTAGGCAAAAGCTTCCAATTGCCCATTAAAGAATATTGAATTCTTAAGGAACTGTCTGTTTAAACTTGAAAATTCCAGTGAATGAACTCAATTTACATGTAAAGCTTGAACAAAATCTATAGAAAAATGACTGAGTAAGAACCTTGTACTACAAGATTTAATAGATTAAAATAAAATAGAATGATTTAATGTGACCGATATACACGTGGGAAAGAAATTGAAGAATAGTGAGAAGAATAATATTGGAAAAGAAAAATAGCATTCCACAGAGGACTAATGCACATATCTAAAATATTAATCAACATTTTCTTCATGGTGCCCCATAACGACTATTCTGCAATCTAGTACTTATAAAATCAATAATAATGATGAGAAAAGCCCTAAAAAGTCTTGATTGAAAACAAAAGGACAGGACCTTAAACAAATGGACAAACTAGTAAACTTACATTTGCTTGCAGCGATGAAGCGAAGATCAGCAGAGTGATGAAAGTCTTCATGGTTGAAGAGGAAGGAGATCGTCACTTAAGCAAAAGCTCTTTGACTGTCTGGCCTCAGAAGAAGCAGTGGTCTTTCACAGGATATGAGTAGGCTAGGCTACTGCACCTCACTGACAATGTTGGGACCCACGACTAGGCTTTTATTGGGGCTTTTTGAAGCTTCCAATAAAGAATGACCTTCAATGGACAGCGATGAGCAGCTGGCCAAAATGCCAATAACAGATGAGTCAGAACAATTCTAACAATTAAATGTTAATCCCGATATGCTTCAACACTTGTACTAGATCTAATTTTAAATCTATAAATGTAGATTCCAGGGATTTTCTAACATCACCTACAATGATTTGTTCGTAAACATAAAACGCTCGTATTGCGAAGTAGATTTAACACAAATTCGATGAAACGTTCGTTGAGGTCTCAATGCCCTCGGATATAAGAAAGCTCTGGACGACAGAAAAAAAGAAACTATACGTTAAATACTCAGCAATTATAAATGGAAATATTACAATGTGTTTTTAACAATAACAAACTCTCTCTCTCTCTCTCTCTCTCTCTCTCTCTCTCTCTCTCTCTCATTTCATCAAATTTGTGGGGAAGCATAAATATACCCGAAATGAAACTCTTCCAACTGTTACAAAACCACTTTTGTTAGGAAAATTAATAGAACGATTAAAGCAATTCAAAGTCATATTTTGGATTTTTGTTTACGTTATGTAACACAAATTGAGAGAGAGAGAGAGAGAGAGAGAGAGAGAGAGAGAGAGAGAGAGAGAGAGTAATGTAAACCTGAAATAAAAAAGATTTGACATGAAAATGGTAATTTTTATTTAATTTGCTATAAAATGATTTTCAATTATGGTTATGTATTTTTCCACTGCATCTGGTAATTCCATCCATATTTCAGATGTCTCCTTCTCCCTCCCAAATATATATAACAACATTTTCCCCGTCACATACACCAAACTCCTCTAAGATTACCTTTATTTATTATGTTACCATAATGATGTGAACTATTTCATAAAGCTTCCAAAAGTTGCCAGCATTTTTATTTGTTTTTTTTCAGCTTCATATGCATTGTTGTTTTCTTTTTTATTGTTGTTGTTTTAAGCTCTATTCCATTTTGTATATTGTCTTAATTTTCTCTATTTTATAATTATTGATTCCTCTAATTTTGTTTTTTGAGTAAGATAGTTTTGAGTTCAGATTTTTTCTATATATATATATATATATATATATATATATATATATATATATATATGTATGAATGGCTCTCAGAAGGCGCAGATAATAGTTTCCTCAAATCCAAATGTTTCCAGACATTAACCAGCTCGGAATCATTACTAGTGAACACATTCATTCATCCCTTCAGTTGCGTGAAGTGAAATGGGCGTTTTCATTCGGGACTCTGGAAAGGTTTCCTCATTCTTCAAAGCCCTATACTTCTGTCATCATTATTATTATTATTATTATTATTATTATTATTATTATTATTATATATATATATATATATATATATATATATATATATACCGCCTATATATGTGTACATATATATACTGAATATATGTATATGTATATATATATATATATATATATAGATAAATATATATATATATAATATATATAAGTGTGTATATATATATATATATATATATGAGAGTGGTGAGAGACTGGTAGATATGTGTGTTGAACAAGAGATGGTAATAAGTGCTAGCTGTTTTAAAAAGAAAGATAAAAATAAGTATACATGGGTAAGAGTGGCAAATGGAAGAGTAGTAGAAAGGGCATTAATGGATTATGTGTTGATAACTAAAAGAATGTTTGGAAGATTGAAAGACGTGCACGTGTTTAGGGGTATGGCTAACGGTATGTCTGATCATTTTTTGGTGGAAGGAAAATTAGTTGTAGCAAAAGAGTGGGGGAATAGAGTAGGTGGATGTAAAAGGGAGCTAGTGAGGGTTGAAGAGCTAATAAAACCGGGGGTAAAAAGTAAATATCAGGAAAGGTTGAAAATGGCATATGACGAGGTGAGAGTAAGAGAAACTGGTAATTTAGAGGAGGAGTGGAAGTTAGCAAAAGAAAATTTTGTTGGGATTGCAAGTGATGTATGTGGCAAGAAGGTTGTTGGAGGCAGCATGAGGAAGGGCAGTGAATGGTGGAATGAAGGAGTGAAGGTAAAAGTGGAAGAGAAAAAGAGGGCTTTTGAAGAATGGCTGCAGAGTAATAGTATAGAGAAGTATGAAAAATATAGAGAGAAAAAGGTGGAAGTAAAGCGCAAGGTACGTGAGGCAAAGAGGGCAGCTGACCTGAGGTGGGGTCAGGGACTGGGTCAGTCATATGAAGAGAATAAGAAGAACTTTTGGAAAGAAGTGAAGAGAGTAAGGAAGGCCGGCGCAAGAATTGAAGAGACAGTGAAAGATGGAAATGGAAGGTTGTTAAAAGGAGAGGAGGCAAGGAAAAGGTGGGCGGAATATTTTGAAAGTTTGCTGAATGTTGAGGATGATAGGGAGGCAGATATAATTGCTGTTCCAGGTGTTGAGGTGCCAGTGATGGGAGATGAGAATGAGAGAGAGATTACAATAGAGGAAGTGAGGAGAGCACTAGATGAAACGAGAGTAGGAAAAGCATCTGGTATGGATGGTGTGAAAGCTGAGATGTTGAAGGAAGGGGGTGTGACTGTACTTGAATGGTTGGTGAGATTGTTTAATGTGTGTTTTGTGTTGTCAATGGTACCAGTAGATTGGGTCTGTGCATGTATTGTACCACTATATAAGGGTAAGGGAGATGTGCATGAGTGTTGTAATTCAAGAGGTATTAGTTTGTTGAGTGTAGTTGGAAAAGTGTATGGTAGAGTACTGATTAATAGGATTAAGGATAAAACAGAGAATGCAATCTTGGAAGTACAGGGTGGTTTTAGAAGAGGTAGGGGTTGTATGAATCAGATTTTTACAGTTAGGCAGATATGCGAGAAATATTTAGCAAAAGGTAAGGAGGTGTATGTTGCGTTTATGGATCTGGAGAAAGCATATGATAGAGTTGATAGGGAAGCAATGTGGAATGTGATGAGGTTATATGGAGTTGGTGGAAGGTTGTTGCAAGCAGTGAAAAGTTTCTACAAAGGTAGTAAAGCATGTGTTAGAATAGGAAATGAAGTGAGCGATTGGTTTCCGGTGAGAGTGGGGCTGAGACAGGGATGTGTGATGTCGCCGTGGTTGTTTAACTTGTATGTTGATGGAGTGGTGAGAGAGGTGAATGCTCGAGTGCTTGGACGAGGATTAAAACTGGTAGGCGAGAATGATCATGAATGGGAGGTAAATCAGTTGTTGTTTGCGGATGATACTGTACTGGTAGCAGACACAGAAGAGAAGCTTGACCGACTAGTGACAGAATTTGGAAGGGTGTGTGAGAGAAGGAAGTTGAGAGTTAATGTGGGTAAGAGTAAGGTTATGAGATGTACGAGAAGGGAAGGTGGTGCAAGGTTGAATGTCATGTTGAATGGAGAGTTACTTGAGGAGGTGGATCAGTTTAAGTACTTGGGGTCTGTTGTTGCAGCAAATGGTGGAGTGGAAGCAGATGTACGTCAGAGAGTCAATGAAGGTTGCAAAGTGTTGGGGGCAGTTAAGGGAGTAGTAAAAAATAGAGGGTTGGGCATGAATGTAAAGAGAGTTCTATATGAGAAAGTGATTGTACCAACTGTGATGTATGGATCGGAGTTGTGGGGAATGAAAGTGATGGAGAGACAGAAATTGAATGTGTTTGAGATGAAGTGTCTGAGGAGTATGGCTGGTGTATCTCGAGTTGATAGGGTTAGGAACGAAGTGGTGAGGGTGAGAACGGGTGTAAGAAATGAGTTAGCGGCTAGAGTGGATATGAATGTGTTGAGGTGGTTTGGCCATGTTGAGAGAATGGAAAATGGCTGTCTGCTAAAGAAGGTGATGAATGCAAGAGTTGATGGGAGAAGTACAAGAGGAAGGCCAAGGTTTGGGTGGATGGATGGTGTGAAGAAAGCTCTGGGTGATAGGAGGATAGATGTGAGAGAGGCAAGAGAGCGTGCTAGAAATAGGAATGAATGGCGAGCGATTGTGACGCAGTTCCGGTAGGCCCTGCTGCTTCCTCCGGTGCCTTAGATGACCGCGGAGGTAGCAGCAGTAGGGGACTCAGCAGTATGAAGCTTCATCTGTGG
>NC_090766.1:28176593-28194093 GCF_036898095.1 Palaemon carinicauda
AAACACGTGCAGAAGATTAATATTGTCTGTTTCGAGTGTAGCAAGAAAGGTCATATCAGTGAATGGGTGAGGAATGTTGGTCAAACCAACCGAAAGCAGTCGCCCAAGTGGTTAAGGATAATTCGACTTCACAGAATACGAAGACGAAGAAACATTCCGGAAAGGACGAAGAGGAAAATAAACCAGCTAATGCTCAGGCAACGAACAGGACAACCCCGAGCAGCCTTTAAACTGTATATTTATGAAGGTATGTTAGCTGCTCGGGATGGGAGTGAGTAAACCTCGCTCAAAATATTACGCGATACAGTTTTCAACCATAGTGTAGTGACACGAAGTATACACCCATTTGTGGAACAGTCTCTCACAGGAGATTCGGTCCTTTTGAAGGGAATAGGAAGTGAGGAGGTTACCCCTATTTGCCGTTTAAAACTGTCATGCAAATTGGTGATAGGTCATTTTGATATTGCAGTGAAGGATTCATTGGCTGTCGAAGTAGACATCCTGCTGGATAATGAGGTTGGTGGAGCGCCGTTTGTGCCTTGTTCCATTGTAACGAAGAAACCATTAAAGTATAGTCCTACAACTGAACTCGAGAAGGACTACCCGTATCTGTTTCCTAGTTTGTGTGACGACTAGGATTATGACGAAGAAAGTGGCTGTAAAAGAAAAAAGAGAAACCGAAGGAGCGATGAACCTGGAGGATTTGTTTGCAGAAGAAGAGGATTCCCATGATGGTACACAAGAGGAGAACTCCTGAGAGAGTCCGAGAGAAGAGGAGCGACACACAAAGTGGACACGAAGATAAAGAAGAAATGGGCCTGGAAGAAATAGGAAACTCAACGTTGGAAATAGGACAAGTGAGTCGGAAAAGGCTGATAGGATTGCAACGGAAGGATGCAAAGTTAACAGAGATATTTTACCATGTGGTGGATGAGGCAGTGGTGCAGCAGTCTCCCACCTGTTATTATCTTAAAGAAGGGTTGTTTTTGAGGCAGCATAGACCAGCCTATATCCCTGGGAATGCTCAATGGGGGATATACCGTCAGATATTGATTCCCACACCGATGAGAAGACAAGTGACCACCGTAGCACACGAGATGGGACACATGGGGATAAGGAAGACGACGGAGAAGATAATGAAGCACTTTTTCTGACTTGGCATGCATAAGGACGTGAGCCAGTTTTGCCGTGCACGTCACATTTGTCTGATAGCTGGATAGCCTAACGAGCACTTCAAGAAAGCTCCCTTACACCCGATTGAAGTACGAGGAGAACCCTTCAGCAAAGGACTGATTAAAATGTTGGCAGGAAAAGCGAAGAATCGAGAGGAGAGGATGGAGAATATGTTAAGGATTTGAGGAAAAGGATTGGCGAGTTAAGGAAATTTTCCCAAAAGCATGAAAACGAGCCAAGGAAAAACGAAGAAAAGGTTTGGTATGAAGAGTACGAACAGACAGTTTGCGGTAGGACGACAGGTGTTTGTCTACTCACCTATAAGGATATTTCCTCTCGCCAACAAGTTCCAAGAACCACTCCGGAGTTTGGAGGAGAGCAGTGACCGGACCTATCTTATTGAAATACCGGGAAAATGGAAAAGTCAAACGAAGGCCATATTAACTTCGAAACCGATACTACAAGCATCAGATTTCAACAGGAAATTCCTTATTCTGAAACCTAGGCATCTTCTGTAGCATCTTTAAGTGATTTAATTTACATATCCCCTTAAATACACTTGTGATGTAGGCATGTAGGGCTAATAAGGAATTGCTTTACAATATGGGGAAATCTTTTGCTAGTTTGTAAATATCTAACATTCTGTGGTTTTTGCCAGCGCCAGTGTCAACCAGGACTTGGTCATTCAGACTGCGAGCATAATGAAGCAGAGGGAAGAAAATGTCCCTCTCAGGGTTCCATACTCACAAACTTTCTGGTGCTCTACCTATCTGTAGTACAAGATGACTCAAGTATCAGTTTCCTCTTGCTCTGACTGCGGAGAGACGATTTCAGAGGTCATAACATCTCCAATGACTGACATCACTTCTTTTGCCCTCCCTTCACAGACCGACATCACACGTTTCTTCTTTAACTTCTCGCTAAAGTCCTGACCTCCCAGTACTTGTGGTATCAACATAACTAGTTGCTGTTTATTTGCGTTATTTGTGAGGAAGTTCTTCCAGTTTTCTGCCTCAACTATTAGTTTTACACCACAATCCCAACTCCTGAGTTCCATTGCTTTGACTAAATGACCTTTGTACATGTCTGTGCTGAAAAATGATGTGAAATTTTCTCGATGTAGTCATATTAGATAACGATATTAATAATAATAATAATAATAATAATAATAATTATAATAATAATAATAATAATAATAATAATAATAATAATAATAATCTATCATGTTGTTTAGTCCCCTCTCTTGTATTTTGTATTTCTCGTTGAGCTCCTCCCTTGTTTTCTCGCATCTTAGCCTTTTTTCTACCATCTCTTTCAGTTTACTCAAGTCAGATCTCATCACCATGCTTTGCTTTTCCAGGCGCCTTTTTCAAGGAGGTTACTGTTTTGGTTTCTGTTGGGTTGGTCATTTCGGTGGTGTACAGTAGGTGTTCGTATCCCCATCAGTTCTGCTACTAGTCTTGCTCCTGCATATGCCATGTTATTCGTTGCTGTGATACTGGTGGTTGTTATTATTCTCATTATTTCATTGACCTCACTTGTTTTCTCCTTAATTTCTTGGTATTGTAGGCTTTCATGGATGGGATCGTTGTTCTCTCTGTATCTGGCTCCATTTATTGTCTAATCTTTTGTACCCATTCCTTACTCTCTGTTACTTCGTTGGTGTTTCTTTATATGTCCTTGTTTGATACCTGTCGTCTTCTGTGGTATCGTCTCTCAGTTCGTCTTCATGTAACTTGTTGTCGTGTCATTTCCCTTTCCAGTTCCTCTCTTTCTGTTGGGAAGAGCCAGTTCTTTTTCTTTATGTTCCTTACTTGGTCCGCCAACCTCTGCTCATTTTTGGGGGTGTTATTCCTCTCATTCCAGATTTTGACCAACCTTCATCTATATCCTCTCTCTGTCTTGTTGCTTCTGGTGTAGCATCTCTCTATTGCGTTGTTTTCTTCTCTTGTCCATTTCTTCCTCTTCCTGTGGTAGTCAATTGCTGGATGACGACCTCCAAGTACCTGACTGTCTTTCCCTTCAATTAAGTTGAATACCTGGCAGACGAAGCTCCTCTGTTGCCAGAGGTTCCATTTGCGTCATTGTCGATTAATCCTTCATTTCTTTCCATCATTGCTGAGTTTTGCTATTCAACCCATAGCTGGACCCTACACCATCAAGGATAGGTACTCATTTGCAGCTGTAGTAGACTGAGGAAATTATGGTAAAGATCTTTTCCCAAGGGATCAACGCCGAGGAGAGCGGTCACCCATATAACGACTGACCAGCCCCAATGTTGCTCAACCAGTCCATCGACAACCTAACCCACTACAGGCCAATCACCTGACTACTAATAATGTGGAAGTTACTAACAGATATCATCAATGAAAGACTATACAACTACCTAAAGGAGACAAACACCATCCCCCACCAACAGAAAGGCTGCAGAAAGAAGTGCAGGGGCACAAAAGACCAGCTCCTGATAGACAAAATGGTAATGAAGAACAGCAGAAGGAAAACCAACCTAAGATGGCCTGGATTGACTATAAGAAAGCCTTCGACATGATACCACACACATGGCTAATAGAATGCCTGCAAATATATGGGGCTGAGGAAAACACCATCAGCTTCCTCAAAAATACAATGCACAACTCAAATACAGTAATTAGAAGCTCTGGAATAAGACTAGCTGAGGTTAATAACAGGAGAGGGATCTTTCAGGGCGACTCACTGTCCCCACTACACTTCGTAGTAGCCATGATTCCCATGACAAAAGTACTGAAGAAGATGGATGCTGGGTACCAATCTAAGAAAAGAGGCCATATAATTAACCATCTGATGTTCATGGACGACATCAAGCTGTATGGTAAGAGCATCAAGGAAGTAGATTCCTTAGTCCACTGTAGGGAATGTATCCAGGGACATCAGGATGGAGTTTGGAATAGAAAAATGTGCCTTAGTCAACATACTAAAGGACAAAGTAACAAGGATTGAAGGGATAAAGCTACCCGATGGGAGCAACATCAAACACATAGATGAGATGGGATACAAATACCTAGGAATAATGGAAGGAGGGGATATAAAACACCAAGAGATTAAGGATACGATCAGGAAAGAATATATGCGGACTCAAAGTGATAGTCAAGTCAAAACTCAAGGCCAGAAATATGATAAAAGCTATAAACACATGGGCAGTACCATTAATCAGATGCAGCGCAGGAATAGTCGAATGGACGAAGCCAGAACTAAGCACCATAGACCATTTGACAATACACAAAGCACTACACCCGAGAGCAAATGCGGACAGACTATACATAACACGAAAGGAAGGAGGGAGAGGATTACTAAGTATAGAGGAATACGTCAGCATTGGGAATAGAACACTGGGGCAATATCGGGAAACCAGTGAAGACGAGTGTCTTAAAAGTGCATGGGAAGAAGGATTGATAAAAGAAGACGAAGAACCAGAAATATACAGAGACAAGAGAATAACAAACAGAACTGAGGACTAGCACAAAAAACCAATGCACGGACAATACATGAGACAGACTAAAGAACTAGCCAGCGATGACATGTGGCAATGGCTACTGAAGGGAGAGCTGAAGGAGGAAACTGAAGGAATGATAACAGCGGCACAAGATCAGGCCCTAAGAACCAGATATGTTCAAAGAACAATAGACGGAAAGAACATCTCTCCCACATGTAGGAAGTGCAACAAGAAAAATGAAACCATAAACCACATAGCAAGCGAATGTCCGGCACTTGCACAGAACCAATACAAAAAAGAGGCATGATTCATTGGCAAAAGCCCTACACTGAAGCTTATGCAAGAAATATCAGACAACCTGCAGTAATAAGTGGTACGAGCACCAACCTGAGAGAGTGATAGAAAACGATCAGGCAAAGATCCTCTGGGACTATGGTTTCAGAACAGATAGGGTGATAAGCGCAAATAGACCAGACGTGACGTTGATTGACAAAATCAAGAAGAAAGTATCACTCATTGATGTCGCAGTACCATGGGACTCCAGAGTTGAAGAGAAAGAGAGGGAAAAATGGATAAGTATCAAGACCTGAAAATAGAAATAAGAAGGATATGGGATATGCCAGTGGAAATTGTACCCATAATCATAGGAGCTCTAGGCACGACCCCAAGATCCCTGAAAAGGAATCTAGAGAAACTAGAGGCTGAAGATGCTCTAGGATTCATGCAGAAGAGTGTGATCCTAGATACGGCTCACAAAATAAAAGTGATGGACTCCTAAGGAGGCAGGATGCAACCCGGAACCCTACACTATAAATACCACCCAGTTGAAAAGACTGATAGAGAATAAAAAGGAAAAAAAAATATAATAATAATAATAATAATAATAATAATAATAATAATATATATAAATAAATAAATAAATATATATATATATATATATATATAAATAAATATAATATATATATATATATATATATATATATATATATATATATATATATATATATATATATATATATATATATATATATATATAAGGAGGAGAGAGAGAGAGAGAGAGAGAGAGAGAGAGAGAGAGAGAGAGAGAGAGAGAGAGAGAGAGAGAGAGAGAGAGAGAGAGAGAGAGAGAGAGAGAAAGAGAGAGAGAGAGAGAGCAAACGAAAAGTCCAATCTAGTTAGTCATCGTCTACCCAACGAAAGTTGTAAATCTAAATCAGGAGCGTTTAAGCTCAATTATGAAAGGGTTACAATAGAAAAGATTAAATGAGACCGTATGAAGAGTCTATAGAGTCTGGAAATTATAGCCTGTCTATTTCATACATAATGTACACCATAAGAATGTCGGTCAAAGAATTAGCATAGATTGTGTTCTGGGAAGCAGTGAAATAGTTAAAGAAACAGAGGATATTGTATTTTACACAGATAATGATGATACTAAACTATGAAAATTTATTTAATAACGAAAAATATATATCGATATTATTGATCTGAAAAACTTGATCAAATGAAAAAAAATACCAAATTGCTCTAATTTCACGAGGCCAAAGTTTAATTGATGCAATGATTGGCCTTGTGGAATCATGTGTTCAAACGCTTGTGCTGATTACTCCTGCCATCACAAAAACTGAGACACTTGTAACAGAGGTATAATCATTATGACGTTATCCTTTCCTGATACATTATCGACTGTCGAAATGATTGAAGACATTTCAACAGAGAGTCAGTAATAAAAGCTAATTATGTTAAAAGCTTTTAGCCATCATATACACAGAATTGGTATAATAATAAGCATTTCTGGTGAAAACAACTAAATACACTGTAACACTTGTTTCAACTAATGTGAGGCTACACGAACCTCTTCCCTGAAAAAGAAATAACTAAAATGGAACAAATAATTAACAAATAAATAGGAAAAAACTTTTATGATCAAAAAGTAAAGATCTAGAATTTCTAGACCCTCCAACAATCACATGAAACTTACAATGGAAAGGTCCCTGACTAACAATATGTTGGACTGGAGTTCGACCCCGCTAAAGCTTGATAGTTTTGTGTAGTATCTGCAACATCACTATTCTTATGAAATAGTGATTGGGGGTTTGGGGCTGTCTATAGATCTACCTGCCGAGTCATCAGCAGTCATTGCCTTTCCTCCCCAGGTCCTGGCCTGATGGAGAGGGAGCTTGAGTGCTGAGTATATGTATATAAGGTCAGTGTCCAGGATATGTCCTGTTCATTCACTCTGCCTTTCATGAGCTTCCTTTAAACAAAGCAAACACGAGAGAATAGTTCTAATCGGATAGCCTCTTTATTATTGTCTGAAAGAGAATGGAAAACTACACCAAATGAATCTACGTACATTCAGAAAGGAAACAAAAATAGGATGTTTTAACGTATGTAGTATCTTTGGTATTCTTATCAAAGATAGTTACAGAAAAGGTATTTTAACTTGATATAATCTTTGAATGGCTTTTCATTTGTTTCCTTCAATGAATGTTATAAAATCAAAGACAATATTATTAGATGATATTTGTAAATTTCCATTTTGAGATCAGTAAATCTTTCACTAAGATCTACAATGATGAATAGGAAAATATTTAGCAAATAATTCATCAAATCATTGATTATAATTCTATTTTCAAACTTGGTGTATCCTTGTGAGAATATTCAAAATGAAAATAAAAGTACGTTCTGATATACTGATGTTCAAAATTGGAGAAAATAGAGTGAACACGTTTTATGCATCAAACGAAAGGCCTAACTATTTTAAATCTCATACTTTCATTAAATATATATATATATATATATATATATATATATATATATATATATATATATATATATATATATATTGACGATCTATCGCTGAGGCATGCGATGTATAAATTTGTCACTATGCTGGAGGAAGGATCAGAAAAACGAAATTCTTGGACTAGCGCTTTCGTATTGTCATACCTCTTCAGGTCCAATTGATACAGAGTTAAGTACAGGATCAAAGTCACCTTTGCGACAGCAGCAAACAAGAAATAATACAATAACATAAAAAATTAGCACACAACTAGTTTAAAATTATAGATAGTTTAAAAATCAGTGAGTTTAAAAATTACAGCTAGTTTAAAAATGACAATTGTTTAAATACATTGTTTATAAGTAGTTCATCAAGTTTATACATTCCTGGGCTATTGTTGATTAATTTTACACGGTTTTTCTTTATGATGCATGATTCAATGATGTTTCGTTTTGTTATGTCCTTACAATATAAAATTTCTTTTGCCCCTTTCCAATTAATAGTGTGATTATGGTTATTCATATGCTGAAACAAACTACTTGTTTGGTTTCCTGTTCGAACATTATATCTGTGTTGTTTTAGTCTCGTTTCAAGGTCTTTACCACTTTGTCCTACATATCTTTTATTGCATTGATTACATGGGATTTCATAAACACATCCATTGCTTTGTACAGGTGAATTTCTAATTAACATATCCTTTAAAGTACCATTTTTAAAAATAACATTAACATTAAAAACTTTCATTAATTTAGGAATTGTCAAGAAATTATTGTGGAAGGGTAAGATGAGAAGGTTTTGCATATTAAAATCAGTTTTAGAGTCAGTTTCATAAAAAGTTTTCTTTGCTTTATAGAAAGCTGTGTCGATAAAATTCTCCGGGTATTGTAAATTACCTGCAATTTCCCGGATCTTCCCAAGCTCAGCTTCAAGGAATTGAGGGCAACTGACCCGCAGTGCCCTTAAAAACATAGATGAAAATACCATCATTTTTGTCCTAGGATGATGATTGGAGTAAAAATGAACGTATGAATCCACATTTGTCGGTTTTTCTATAAACTGAGAATCTAAAACCTCTATCATTTCTTAAAATTAACACATCTAAAAATGCCAACCTATTGTCTACTTCTATTTCAATTTTAAATTTTATAGTCGGTACTAAATTATTTATTGCTGTTAAAAACATGTTTTCATTTTTGTTGATGGGCCAAGCACAGAATATGTCGTCAACATACCTAACCCAAAGAATGCCAGTAGGTAGTATTCTTGGAAGGTATCTGGTTTCAAAAAATTCCATATATAAATTACTCAACAATGGTGACAGAGGGTTTCCCATTGCCATGCCAAATTTTTGTTCATAATATTTCTTTCCAAAGACAAATTTGCAACCCTTAATACATAGTTTTATTAATTTTATCATGGTGTTGGAATCAACAGAGAAAGTATATTTTTCAATTTCTTCCTCGAGAAATTCTAGTAATTCATCTACTGGCACCTTCGTGAATAGGGAGTTGACGTCAAAACTTATCATCTTAAAATCATAATTAAAATTGAACCTTCTCAACCTGCTAATAAAATCAATATTGTTCTCAACAGACACACCTGAAATATTTCCGAGCATAGGAGACAACTCTTTAACTAGCCACTTTGATAATCTATATGTACAGGAGCCCATTAGAGGAAATTAATATATGTAAGGGTATAGTATACGGTCTCTCAAGTAATAGTTTGCCCGCAAATGTTCCATTAAGATTTTTGAACGCATATAAAAAGCTAAAGAAAGATGAAGATTTACACATTACGAGAGCAGATAAATCTAATACTTTAGTCATTATGAATCAGACAGACTATGATAGCAAAATGTTAGAACTACTTTCAGACAGAGAAACCTATGAAGAAACAAGAAATAACCCATTAGATAAAACCAACGCTTCATTCAACAGAAATATCAAAACTATTTTAAAAGATTATAAAGAACTCTTACCCAGGTTTACAACTACTTGTCCAACTCTACCATATCTGTATGGAGTTGTTAAAACGCATAAGCAAAATAATCCCGTGAGACCTATTATAAGTTCTGTGGGCTCCTGTACATATAGATTATCAAAGTGGCTAGTTAAAGAGTTGTCTCCTATGCTCGGAAATATTTCAGGTGTGTCTGTTGAGAACAATATTGATTTTATTAGCAGGTTGAGAAGGTTCAATTTTAATTATGATTTTAAGATGATAAGTTTTGACGTCAACTCCCTATTCACGAAGGTGCCAGTAGATGAATTACTAGAATTTCTCGAGGAAGAAATTGAAAAATATACTTTCTCTGTTGATTCCAACACCATGATAAAATTAATAAAACTATGTATTAAGGGTTGCAAATTTGTCTTTGGAAAGAAATATTATGAACAAAAATTTGGCATGGCAATGGGAAACCCTCTGTCACCATTGTTGAGTAATTTATATATGGAATTTTTTGAAACCAGATACCTTCCAAGAATACTACCTACTGGCATTCTTTGGGTTAGGTATGTTGACGACATATTCTGTGCTTGGCCCATCAACAAAAATGAAAACATGTTTTTAACAGCAATAAATAATTTAGTACCGACTATAAAATTTAAAATTGAAATAGAAGTAGACAATAGGTTGGCATTTTTAGATGTGTTAATTTTAAGAAATGATAGAGGTTTTAGATTCTCAGTTTATAGAAAACCGACAAATGTGGATTCATACGTTCATTTTTACTCCAATCATCATCCTAGGACAAAAATGATGGTATTTTCATCTATGTTTTTAAGGGCACTGCGGGTCAGTTGCCCTCAATTCCTTGAAGCTGAGCTTGGGAAGATCCGGGAAATTGCAGGTAATTTACAATACCCGGAGAATTTTATCGACACAGCTTTCTATAAAGCAAAGAAAACTTTTTATGAAACTGACTCTAAAACTGATTTTAATATGCAAAACCTTCTCATCTTACCCTTCCACAATAATTTCTTGACAATTCCTAAATTAATGAAAGTTTTTAATGTTAATGTTATTTTTAAAAATGGTACTTTAAAGGATATGTTAATTAGAAATTCACCTGTACAAAGCAATGGATGTGTTTATGAAATCCCATGTAATCAATGCAATAAAAGATATGTAGGACAAAGTGGTAAAGACCTTGAAACGAGACTAAAACAACACAGATATAATGTTCGAACAGGAAACCAAACAAGTAGTTTGTTTCAGCATATGAATAACCATAATCACACTATTAATTGGAAAGGGGCAAAAGAAATTTTATATTGTAAGGACATAACAAAACGAAACATCATTGAATCATGCATCATAAAGAAAAACCGTGTAAAATTAATCAACAATAGCCCAGGAATGTATAAACTTGATGAACTACTTATAAACAATGTATTTAAACAATTGTCATTTTTAAACTAGCTGTAATTTTTAAACTCACTGATTTTTAAACTATCTATAATTTTAAACTAGTTGTGTGCTAATTTTTTATGTTATTGTATTATTTCTTGTTTGCTGCTGTCGCAAAGGTGACTTTGATCCTGTACTTAACTCTGTATCAATTGGACCTGAAGAGGTATGACAATACGAAAGCGCTAGTCCAAGAATTTCGTTTTTCTGATCCTTCCTCCAGCATAGTGACAAATATATATATATATATACAGTATATATATATATATATATATATATATATATATCTATATATAAATATATATATATATATATATATATATATATATATATATATATACTGTATAGGCTATATATATATATATATATATATATATATATATATATATATATAAATATATATATATATATATATATATATATATATATATATATATATGTATGTATGTATGTACGTATATATATATATATAATATATATATATATATATATATATATATATATATATATATATGTATATATATATATATATATTTATATATATATATATATATATATATATATATAAATATATATATATATATATATATATATATATATATATATATATATATATATATATGTATGTATGTATATATATATATATATATATATATATATATATATATATATATATATATATATATATATATATGTGTGTGTGTGTGTGTGTGTGTGTGTGTGTGTGCGCTTTTTTGTGGTGTGTAAAGAGATACCTTAACGTGATGAAAGGGTTTGCGTATCACCATGCTCAGAAAAGCTATACTATTCAGGACCACCAATACTAGGTTGGTTAACTGTGAGTAATCAGACCATAGTCTCTCTCCATCACCAAGCCACATTGGCCAGTGTTAGGATGAATAACTGGCCAAACCAAGACATGAATACAACAAGTCCTGTTTTAGACCCCTGTCCCCAGCAGCAATGGGACAATTGCAATAGGAAGGGGCACATATGTCTAACTGTAAGTGGTACTAAAATCTTTGAACATGAACTGGCTACCTTTGGAAATTAAACCTTGTAATGTACAATGTTAGAATCTAGTCTAGGAAAAAAGATATTGCTGTTTCACTAGAAGGACAGATATAAATAAAATGGGATATAATAGGATTGGGGTGAATTAGGAAAAACTTGGGAATCCTATATAGAGTTAATGGAAGGTCATAAAGTTTGCTTCAGAGGACATAAAAGGAACAAAGAAAATGGAGTTGGTTTTTTTATGAATGAAAATCCTACAGAAAACATCTAATAATTTTATTGTATTAGTGACAGAATTGTAGGATTGATTACCAAAATAAATAAGAAGTATAGAATTCATATCAATAACCCGTATGGACCTACAACATCTCATACAGAGGAAGAAACTTTTTTTTTTTAAGATCTGGGGATAACTTTGATAAAAACATAAAACGCAATGTACTTTTTCTTGGGCGATTTAAATGCTAAAGTAGCTATGTGAAGAGAGCGGAATCACCATCAGATAAATTTGGAGCAGGGCACAGGAAATGGAGGAGGGGACATAGCTGTAGAATTTGCTAAAAGTAATAATCTGAAAGTCATGAACACCTTTTACAAAAAGGAACATAGAAAATAAACAGTGAAAAACCCAAATGGAGAAAAAAAACCGAGATAGATTTTATTCTCTGTGAAAATAGTTAATTTAGTTAAAGATGTAAAAGCATTAAACAAGTTAAGGTCAAGCGACCTTAGAATAGAGAGAAGTATGATTTCGCTATACTTAAGATAAGATAAAGAAAACAAATTTAAAAAAAGAAAATGATCACTCTTGTAATAAGAGAAAAATTTGATTAGTTGGCAATACAAAATAGGTACTCCCATTTACACAATGAAATGGAAGCACGTAAAGAAGACATTGGAGTCAGCATAAGAGATAGATGGAAAAGTTCCTAAACAATTTCAAGGAAAAATATAAGAAACTAATAAAGAAAATATTGCAAATGAGGGTAAAATCTGAAAGGAAATGGAATTAGCAGAACTATCAAAAACAATATACAAAGTTAAAACCCAAGACATTCGTACGCACAATCAGACCAAAATTGAGGAAACGGTAAACAAAGGAAAAAGCATCAAATTAATGAAGTGAAGACTTCGAACAGGGCATTAACATATATTTGTTTTATAAGATGAAAATGGAAATATTATCAACAAAAGGGATGTAGTCATAAAAATTTCAGATAATTTCTAGATAATGTTTTACAATAGTGATATAGGACATAACTTTGTCAAGAAAAAATAATGAAAGACCTGAGCCCGTAACCGTAGGAGAGGTAAAGAAAACATTCAAAGCCATGAAAAGAGATAAAACATTAGGAGAAGATCCTAACAATTGATTTAGTAATAGATAAAGTAGATTTCATATTTGTTAAACTGGCTCAACTTTACACAAAGTATCTGTAAGAATATTCTATACCTACATCTTGGTAGAATTATCATTATAATAATTCACAAAAAGGGAGACACAAAAGTCCTGAAAAATCACAGGCCAATAAGTTTTGTTTTGGTTATACATAAAATATTTACAAAGATCATATTAGGCCCAATAAAAAGTCAGCTATAGCAGGTAGACTTTATAACCAGGTATTCAACTAGTGACCATATCCATGTAACTAACCAGCAACTGGGAAAATCAACAGGATATGACAAACCAACATGTATGGTATTTATAGACTATGAGAAAGCTTTTGATTCTGTCAAAACTTCATCAGTAATAGAAGCCCTTCAAAGACAACGAATAGACGAATCTTATGTTAAAACACTATAAGATATCAATAAGGGAAGTACAGAAATCTTAAAACTACATAATGAAAATAAGAAAATTATGATTGAGAAAGGAGTTAGATAGGGAGACCCAATCTCCCATGAATTATTTACAGTGTACCTTGAAGGTTTTAAGAAATTACGCCCAAAACTAAAGAAATTAACATTAATGAGGTATACCTTAACAACTTAACATTAGCAGATGACATATTTCTATTTAGTGAATAATGGGAGGAATTGCAAAAGATAGAAGATTTGAATGTAGGAAGTGGACATATAGGTGTGTAGATTAATATGAGCAGAACTAAGATAATGTTCAATGATAATGCAAAGAGACACCAAATAAGGGCTATGGATGACGCTCTAGAGATTGTTAATGACAAAAAGTGTTTCCCCAGGACATGGTACCGAAATTAAAAGAAGGATAAGCATGAGATGGAGAGCTTTTGGTAAACAAATTGACATTATGAAAAGAAAAATGCCACTTTCTCTAAAGAGAAAAGTATCTAATCAGATGGTCCTACCAGTATCAACTTATGCATAAAAAAAATAATTTGGAGCCTTAAAATAGCTAAAACTCAAAAACCCATGGAAAGAATAATTATGGGAATAACACTAACAGACAGAAAAAGAGCAACATGGATACGAGAGCCAACTAAAGTAGAAGATATTCCAACATGTAAGAAAAAGAAATGAAACTGGGCAGGACCCATAAAGAGAGTTACAGATTATAGATGGGGATTAAGAATAACGGAATGGGTCTCTAGAGATTACAAAAGAAGCAGGGGAAGGAAGAGAAGACGATGGATTGACAAAGTAAGAAAGTTTGTGGGTGTGAGCTGCCATAGAAAGACCATCATCAGTCGCAAGCGGAAAGACATGTCTGAGGCCTTTGTTTTTCAGTGAATGATGATGATGATGATGATGATAATGATGGTGCTATATTTGCACTTTGCCTGAGATGAGGTACCTTATCATGAGTGTTTGCGTATTGCCATGATAAGCAAAGTTATACAAGTCATGACCACCCATGTATAATTGATTTGCTGTGAGCGACCAGACGAAAAGCTCCTCTATCATCAATCCGCTTTGGCCATTGTGGTGGTGAAAAGTGGACAAGCTCCAGATATGAATTGACCTGTATGGACCTTTGTCCTGTAGTGGAGTAGAAACGGCTGCATTTGTTGTTATATATATATATATATATATATATATATATATATATATATATATATATATATATATATATATATATATACAGTATATATATTCATATATATATATATATATATATATATATATATATACATACATTTCTATATATGTATATATATATATATATATATATATATATATATATATATACATACATATATATATATATATATACATACATATATATATATATATATATATATATATATATATATATATATGTATATATATATATATATTTATATACAGTATATATACATGAATATAAATATACATACATATATATACATATATATATATATATATATATATATATATATATATATATATATATATATATTTATTTATACACTAATAATTCTGTATATTTTTATATTTTTGTAATTTTTTTTATAATTTTTTTTTTATGTTTTTTGTTTCTATTTTTTTTTCTATATCTTTTGAGAAAAAAGAATAATACCGTCAACGGAAACGTGACAAAACGAAGGCTCTGGCAAATGTAATTGAATGGAAGAAGTTTGGGCGTTTAAAGTCGGAACAATTGTTTTATCATCATCGACTCAGGAATAGGCAAGTTATTGTAATTTGATACCTGACCTAAAATGCTAAAATCTTTGTTGCTAATATTTAGTTAACACATTTTATTATGGTTACGAATATTTTAGTGTGATGGGTTGGTTATTCTGCAACCTGTTCGAAAGCTCACACCACTATGGGTATTCTTTTTGACATTTATCAACCTCTTGGTAGATCCTACGTAGGTAGGTCCCAGATTTAAAATTTGGGCAATTATTTCTGTACACTACATCATTGGACATCAAAGGACTCAATTTTTGAGAGGCTTCTTAGGAATTAATTTCATATCAACAGCTGGTAAATGGTGTAAGATGATTTTCGTAAATTTTTGTCTAAAGAAATGATACGAAAAAAATGAAAACTTTCATAGAAAATATTTTTTGGGCAAGTGTAGGTATTTTTCAAGTGTGAGCAATCTTATTAGATTTATTTAAAAAAAATTATTTTCCTATGCAGTCATGCTTTGTATGCAGTATTGCGCATCTCACATCGCTAAATAGCCTTATCTTGTCGGCACTGTACAAACAAATCATTTAAGTATTTTTTGTTATCAATGAATTTTTCTATATCATTTTGAGATTCAACATGTTTTGTAGTCACGGCTAATTGGGTACTGTGAATTTAAAATGGTGGGAAAAACAAAAACTATATACAAGTTTTGAAATATGGAAATCATATATGTTTGGCTTACCAGTTTAACAGCCATTACAATATAATAGCTGTGTCAAGGCGTTGGCGAGTGAAGACATGTTTCCGCAGAGCTCTGTTGAACACTCGCCCTAGACCATGTTTTTGTTTATGTTTCTCGTTTATGAAATCGCTGTAAAAATATTAGTTGATCTCATGGAGGGACTAAAGTGAAAAGTAAATGTATGTCATGACTGACTGCCTGTGCTGTCCCCAATGTGGATCTATGGAGGGAGACCCCAAAAAGTGGATAGCATGTGACTGTAAAAGGTACTATCATAGGAAGTGAAGTGTGTGTTTATAGGGACGAAAATCAGTGATAAAGGCGTAATAAACTTTAATTGGATATATCCACACTGCATAGATAAAGCCACAATAGCCAAGGTATATATATCAAAACTGGAGGCGGCATTGAGAATGAAAGACGTTGCTTTGAATGAACAAGATATGAGAATTGCTGAATTGGAAAACCAAGTTGTGGAGCTTAGCGCACATGCAGCAAATTCCACCCAGACCACTGACCTCGCTGAGAAAGTTGATAACCTAACGATGAATATGGAATCAGTTAATGCAACACTTCAAACACTGATGGATCCAAAACCAGAGAAAAGGACATACGCTGACAGAGTTAAGGAAAAGAATCTACTGGTAATTATATCAACTAGTGCAACAACTAAAATAGCTGGCCGAAAAAAATGAAGTCGAACATGCATTCAAAGACATTACAATTCTTAACACGAGGTCAACTTCAAATGGAAATGTTGTTGTAAACTTAGGTAACGAAAAGATCAGAGAGGAAGCAACTAACAAGATTCAGAAAATGGTTGCCGACACCGAGACGAGAAAAATTTTAAAATTAAAACCATAAATAATAATATGCAATGTATAAAATGATGAAGATGAAGTAGTAAATGATTTCATTCAAAGAAATCATTGCCTGGACCAAATCCTAAACAGAAAAAAAGATAAGTCTGGCAATAAAGAAAAGTGCTGCAGGTGGGACTAACCACTACGTGATCACCTGCTACCACTGTCAGAGGTATGGACATTATGAAAAAGATTGCAAGTTTAAGACTGATGGTAAACTTTGCGTGAAATGTTCAAAAAAAAAAACACCCAAGAGTGTAATTCGTAACAGTTAAAGTGTATAAACTGCAAAAAGTTAAACAAACCAAATGACCACACAGTGAATTCAAGAAATTTCAAATCTTATGACTTGGAATTGAAAAGACTGGCAGAAAATACTGATAATGGATAATAAGGATGTCATAAACTGTGGCTATATGTTAAAAAGAACTAGTGTAAAAAGCCTTGAATATATAGAAATAAGTTTTATGCAAAAAATAAAGAAAAATATATCCATT
>NC_090766.1:28199093-28204093 GCF_036898095.1 Palaemon carinicauda
AATGATCAGATTTGAAAATTTATAAGAAGGAGAATGTCCAAATGTCTAAAGGATAACCAAATATTTCCGCCTGCGATTGGCCAAGCCTTTCATATAGTCATGTTTTCCACAGAATTAATCTGAAGGACTTTTCTACTATTCTGAGGTAACTAACCTGATTCCGAAGATTCCGAGGATTCCGATGATTCAGCTTGGCCTAATTCTGATCCGAAAGCTGTTAAAGGAAAATATTAGTATTCTTTGGGTTGGCTCAGCCTCTTAAGAGAGTTCGATCTAAGATGAGACAGGGTTCTCATAGTGAACATTTTGTAAAGGAAAGGTATTATATAAAAAAAGTGAATGATAAGTAATCATAAAGTGTGAAACCTTTCTTCAAAAAAATAATAATTCTAATATAACTAAGCACATAATGATCAGATTCGAAAATTTATAAGAAGGAGAAAGTCCAAATGTCTGAGGGATTGCCAGATATTTCCGCCTGCTATCGGCCAAGCCTTACATGTAATCGGGATTTCCAGAGGAAGGATCTGAATGACTTTTCTACAATTCTGAGGTCCCAAACCTGACTTCAAAGATTTCGAGGATTCCGATGATTTTGTTTGGCCTGATTCTGATCCGAGACCTGTAAAAGGAAAACTATTAGTATTCTTTGGGTTGGCTCAGCCTCTTAAAAGAGTTCAATCAAAGTTGAGACAGGGTTCTCCTAGTGAACATTTTGTAAAGGAAAGGTATTATATGAAGAAAGTGAATGATAAGTAATCATAAAGTGTGAAACCTTTCTTCAAAAAAATAATAGTGCTAATATAACTAAGCACATAATGATCAGATTCGAAAATTTATAAGAAGGAGAAAGTCCAAATGTCTGAGGGATTGCCAGATATTTCCGCCTGCTATCGGCCAAGCCTTACATGTAATGTGGATTTCCAGAGGAAGGATCTGAAGGACTTTTCTACAATTTTTAGGTCCCGAACCTGACTCCAAAGATCCGGAGGATTCCGATGATTCAGTTTGGCCTGATTCTGATCCGAGACCTGTAAAAGGAAAACTATTAGTATTCTTTGGGTTGGCTCAGCCTCTTAAGAAAGTTTAATCTAAGATGAGATAGGGTTCTCCAAGTGAAAATTTTGTAAAGGAAAGGTATTAAATAAAGAAAGTGAATGATAAGTAATCATAAAGTGTGAAACCTTTCTTCAAAAAGACAATAATGCTACTATAACTAAGCGCATAATGATCAAATTTGGAAATTTATAAGGAGAATGTCCAAATATCAAAGGGATTGCCAGATATTTCTGCCTGCGATCGGCCAAGCCTTTCATGTAGTCAGGTTTTCCAGAGGAAGGATCTGAGGACTTTTCTACAATTCTGAGGTCCCAAACCTGATTCCGAAGATTTCGAGGATTCTGATGATTCAGCTTCGGCCGATTCTGATCCGAGACCTGTAAAAGGAAAACTATTAGTATTCTTTGGGTTGGTTCAGCCTCTGAAGACAGTTCAATCTAAGATGAGACAGGGTTCTCCTAGTGAACATTTTGTAAAGGAAAGGTATTAAATAAAGAAAGTGAATGATAAGTAATCATAAAGTGTGAAACCTTTCTTCAAAAAGACAATAATACTATTATAACTAAGCGCATAATGATCAGATTTGGAAATTTATAAGAAGGAAAATATCCAAATATCAAAGGGATTGGCAGACATTTCTGCCTGCGATCGGCCAAGCCTTTCATGTTGTCAGGTTTTCCTGAGGAAGGATCTGAAGGACTTTTCAACAATTTTGAGGTCCCAAACCTGATTCCGAAGATTTCGAGGATTCCGATGATTCAGCTTCGCCCGATTCTGATCCGAGAGCTGTAAAAAGAAAACTATTAGTATTCTTTGGGTTGGCTCAGCCTCTGAAGAGAGTTCGATCTAAGATGAGACAGGGTTCTCCTAGTGAACATTTTGTAAAGGAAAGGTATTAAATAAAGTGAATGATAAGTAATCATAAAGTGTGAAACCTTTCTTCAAAAAGACAATAATGCTATTATAAGTAAGCGCATAATGATCAGATTTGGAAATTTATAAGAAAGAGAATGTCCAAATATCAAAAGGATTGACAGATATTTCTTCTTGCGATCGGCCGAGCCTTTCATGTAGTCAGGTTTTCCAGAGGAAGGATCTGAAGGACTTTTCTACAATTTTGAGGTCCCAAACCTGATTCCGAAGATTTCGAGGATTCCGATGATTCAGCTTCGCCCGATTCTGATCCGAGAGCTGTAAAAAGAAAGCTATTAGTATTCTTTGGGTTGGCTCAGCCTCTGAAGAGAGTTCGATCTAAGATGAGACAGGGTTCTCTTAGTGAACGTTTTGCAAAGGAAAGGTATTAAATAAAGAAAGCGAAGATAAGTAATCATAAAGTGTGAAACCTTTTTTCAAAAAGACAAACGATGCTATTATAAACAAGCGCATAATGATCAGAATTGAAGAATCATAAGAAGGAGAATGTCCAAATGTCCAAAGGATTGCCAGATATTTCCGCTTGTGATCGTCCAAGCCTTACGTGTATTCAGGTTTTCCAGAGGAAGAATGAAAAGGACTTTTGCTACAATTTTGAGGTCACTAACCTGATTCCGAAGATTCCAATGATTCCGGTGATTCAGCTTGGTCTGATTCTGATCCGAGAGCTGTAAAAGGAAAACTATTAGTATTCTTTGGGTTGACTCAGCCTCTGAAAAGAGTTTGATCTAAGATGAACATTTTGTAAAGGAAAGGTATCAAATAAAACTAAATTCCTTTGGAATCTCTATTACATTATATTTTAGATACTATCATTAAATATGAAATCCTCAGATGTATAAGGAAAATCCTTGAAAGTGAATGGAACTACTTCTATAAGATATAATATAAAAACCTGTAGCAGGCATCAGTTGATCAGTTGGGAAGTACATATAAATTATTGAGTAGAGAACAATTATCTGACATTCTAATCTTATTCTTGTAATCCCTTTTTCATAACTAGACATATATTTGCATATTTTGAAATATAGATTTCACAATTGACCACTGCATGATTAACGAGCCCATATGAGGCTAAGTGACTTACAAGGGTGACAACAGCTACAACTGGTACCAGCGCACAGAGTTGAATCAATGACGTCAGGGCATACTTCACCAGCAAGTTTATTGTAGCAGTAACCACCTACATCGGTGCACAAGGTTTCGTTTGCACACACTGCGAATTCTTCAAGAACGGTTCATTTAATTTAGTAGATCAAATACTAAAAGATAACACTCTGAATGTGTTTGTGAATTGAATGACCATTATAATGATACAATACAACAGTAAACACAAAGATCTCTAAATATCCAATAGGTATTAAATATGATAGACAAATCCTCCCTTGGAAAGAAGTGAGCATGTTTTATGTAATATGAATCTAGATTTTAGTCGTCTGAAAAAGATCGGTTATAACTTGGGCGAGAGCACTCCAGATTTTCCAATACAAACTTCCAGAGGAAGAATCTGAAGGACTTTTTTTTACAATTCTGAGGTCACTAACCTGATTCCGAAGATTCCAATGATTCCAGTGATTCAGCTCTGTCTGATTCTGATCCGAGAGCTGTAAAAGGAAAACTATTAGTATTCTTTGGGTTGACTCAGCCTCTGAAAAGAGTTTCATCTTAGATGAACATTTTGTAAAGGAAAGGTATCAAATAAAACTAAATTCCTTTGGAATCTCTATTACATTATATTTTAGATACTATCATTAAATATGGAATCCTCAGATGTATAAGGAAAATCATTGGAAATGTATAGAACTACTTCTATTATCTTATAGAGCATTTTTACTCAAGTAGTGAAAGTGGCAGTCTGTGATATATTTCCAAAGTATTGCAACGCATGGAGAAAGTTACCTTTAGCCTGTGGGTTACAAAGTACAGATGGTAAATTACATAGGAATTTGTACTTATAGGTCTTACTTCATCCAAATTTTTAAACCTACGGAACGATTCACAGCAAAGCCTCATCACCTGTCCCAAGCATTTCTTCCAAATATCTGTTTTCATCAAATTTGTGTCTATCATTGAAAGAGGGAGCCCATGTAATATATCAAACGTAAAGGGAGAAAAGAAAATGAGGAGTTACGCCTTGATTTCCATGTCAAACATTACTGATATATAATAATAGAAAGCACCAGAGAAAGTGAAGTATGCATCAGCATTGGAAAACTATATAATTCTGAGATAGAATAATAATTCAATATTGGAAGAGGACATTATTATTATTATTATTATTATTATTATTATTATCATTACTTGCTAAGCTACAACCCTAATCAAAACAGCAGGGTGCTATAAGCCCAAGGGCTCCAACAGGGAAAATAGCCCAGTGAAGAAAGGAAATAAATAAACTACAAGAGACGTAAATAACAATTAGATAAAAGAGTAACCAAAAAAGAAATTCGTATATAAACTATAAAAACTTCAAATAACAAGAGGAAAAGAAATAAGATAGAATAGTGTGCCTGAGTGTACCATCAAGCAAGATAACTCTAATCCAAGACAGTGGAAGGCCATGGCACTATGGCACTACCCAAGACTAGAAAACAATGTTTTGATTTTCGCGTGTCCTTCTCCTAGAAGAGCTGCTTTCCATAGTTAAAGAGTCTCTTCTACCCTTCCAACGAAAAAAGTAGCCACTGAGCAACTAGAGTGCAGTAGTTGTTAATCTCTTGAGTGAAGAAAAATTGTTTGGTAATCCATGTGTTATCAGATGTATGAGGATAGAGGAGAATGTGTAAAGTATAGACCAGAATATGCATTGCATGTGTAGGCAAATAGAAAATGCACCGTAACCAGAGAGAAAGATCCAATGTAGCACTGTCTGGCCAGTCAATGGACCCCACACATCTCTAGCGGTAGTATCTGAACGGGTGGCTGATGCCCTGCCCAACCTACTACTGTACCTACTACATTAAAATAATCTTTGTTCTTCATTGTCACAAGATCACCATATGAATAAA
>NC_090766.1:28209093-28221593 GCF_036898095.1 Palaemon carinicauda
GAATGAATGGCGAGCGATTGTGACGCAGTTCCGGTAGGCCCTGCTGCTTCCTCCGGTGCCTTAGATGACCGCGGAGGTAGCAGCAGTAGGGGACTCAGCAGTATGAAGCTTCATTTGTGGTGGAAATGTGGGAGGTTGGGCTGTGGCACCCTAGCAGTACCAGCTGAACTCGGCTGAGTCCCTGGTTAGGCTGGAGGAACGTAGAGAGTAGAGGTCCCCTTTTTTGTTTTGTTTCTTGTTGATGTCGGCTACCCCCCAAAATTGGGGGAAGTGCCTTTGGTATATGTATGTATGTATATATATATAAATATATATATATACATATATATATATATATATATATATATATATATATATATATATATATGTATATATATATATATATAAATATATACATATATTTATATATATATATGTATATATATATATATATATATATATATATATATATATATATATATATATATATATATATATATATATATATATATATATATATATATATATACTGTATATATAATATTTGTGAGGAGAGAGAGAGAGAGAGAGAGAGAGAGAGAGAGAGAGAGAGAGAGAGAGAGAGAGAGAGAGGTATGTGTGCCTGCTTTAATTTAGAATTTTGTCTGAGTGAGTGTTGCACAGGTGTAGAAACCTTAAGCGCTAATGGAAATGTTCTGTAAACATATTTGTAGCTTCGGGAGAAATGGTATTCAGTATTTGTTATTTTCCTGTTTTGAATCATACAATACACGTGGATAGCTATGAGTCAGAGGTTGGCAAACTTGGGACATGTTCCATACAGCTCCCCATCACACCGCAGGAGTCGATGTGGTCCTCAGGAGTCTGCAGAATAAAAACAAAAATCGAAGGATTGGGGATCAATTAAGAGGTTTGACTGAACAGTTTTAAAGTAGGAATGAGGATTTCAGATATATTAACTTTAAATTCCACTTATTAACTTATCCTTTCTCTGCCGATGTTGATGCAGCATATAATGAAACACAGAAATCGGGTCATTCATGGAAGGAAATGTTCCACTCCCTACCATTAGAAGAGTTTTACAGGTCATTTTCTGTTCGATGCTTTCCAAGTTTAAGAAATTTTGATACCAGATTATTTTCTCTTTTCGGTTCCACTTATACCTGTGAGCAGAGTTTTCCCGTATGAAAATAAATCATTCAAGATTCGGTCTATGGTGTCAAACACAAACTGTTGTGTCAGAATTATATAGCAGAATTGTAAGCAGATACAGTTTCCCCATTCGATTGCTTGCGCTGGATTAGGAATTCGCTCGTTTCTATTAAAATAACTGTATATATTATGTTGCATTATATCAAAGCGCTCCTCCCGATTTTGAAAAGGGTGGACCTTTGACTTTCTTGGTCAACTGATGCTCTAAAAAGTTAGCCCATCACTGCTGACGTTCATGAGATGTAGTCACGACATTTAGGTATCATAAAATCACTTTACCTTTAATTTGAGTTAGTCAGTCTGGCAATATTTAAGTAGGAGGGAAAAGTTACATGAATACTGCTCGGTTTTTACAGTTTTACCTGAACCCTTCTATCTTGAAACGATAAAGATGATTCAGTGAAACTTGCTTTTTTCTTCTTGAAATTATTAGGTTCTTAAGATGAATATTATAACGGATATTTGGGAAAGTTTGAATCCTGATATTATCTTGATTAGGTTTAGTGGCTCTTTTCTCTCTCTGTTTTCAACGCTTTTTTATTATCATAAAATGTGTAGATTTTTCTTCCATAGCCTCTTCATTTTGAATCGAATTTTCAAAGCTAAAACTTCTCTAATTTCTCTTTCATTATTATAGGGCAAAGTTTCCATTAGCTTCAAGATTCCAGTTTCTTACACAAGGTAATGAGTGGAAAACTATATTTGCAGCATTAGAATACATTATATAAATTTTATAAATCTTCAGTTAATCAACATATTGACTTATTTTCTAATCCTCAAATGGTCTTACCTATACCATTTAGGAACAGTTTTCTTCGGGGTTTTACGTGATATGCCAAACAAAGAATTATGAGAACCAAGTCACATCAGATAAATATGACATAAATCACAATGTTATATTATTGTCAAAACGTATATTACAATGGTTACCTTCATATATCATTTAAATAAAATTTGTCAGTGGTTACTAATTCCAACACTGATACGGGAAAAATACACAATTTTCGAAATCTATAGATTCATAGATATTAAATGCTGCGCGAAAAGAGGGAAAACAAGTCTTATTATACGGTTAAACATGACTCTATGATTTCAAATTATGAATTCATTGACTACTTTAAAAGTACTACTGTACGAATAGCTATATAAAATCACCATGATTTGTAGTAAGATATTCTCCAAGCGTGTGAGAGAGAGAGAGAGAGAGAGAGAGAGAGAGAGAGAGAGAGAGAGAGAGAGAGAGAGGGGTGAAGAAACTTGACAAAGACGCTTCGCTGAGTGAAGATAATTATATTATCAGTCGTAAACCCTCGGGCATGAAGTATCAACCATCGTTCCGACCAAGTGTCAAGTATTCGCCGAACCATGGAAACCAGCTCAGTAATAACTATGCGAACAAGTTCAATAGTTACAGCAGAAGTACCGCTGGTACTGTTCCAAGGCAGAATGCAATAGTACCACAGCAACAATCGTCGGATCGTCCTCCTTCAGTTATCGTGAAACACGTGCAGAAGATTAATATTGTCTGTTTCAAGTGTGGCAAGAAAGGTCATATCAGTGAATGGGTGAGGAATGTTGGTCAAACCAACCGAAAGCAGTCGCCCAAGTGGTTAAGGATAATTCGACTTCACAGAATACGAAGACGAAGAAACATTCCGGAAAGGACGAAGAGGAAAATAAACCAGCTAATGCTCAGGCAACGAACAGGACAACCCCGAGCAGCCTTTAAACTGTATATTTATGAAGGTATGTTAGCTGCTCGGGATGGGAGTGAGTGAACCTCGCTCAAAATATTACGCGATACAGTTTTCAACCATAGTGTAGTGACACGAAGTATACACCCATTTGTGGAACAGTCTCTCACAGGAGATTCGGTCCTTTTGAAGGGAATAGGAAGTGAGGAGGTTACCCCTATTTGCCGTTTAAAACTGTCATGCAAATTGGTGATAGGTCATTTTGATATTGCAGTGAAGGATTCATTGGCTGTCGAAGTAGACATCCTGCTGGATAATGAGGTTGGTGGAGCGCCGTTTGTGCCTTGTTCCATTGTAACGAAGAAACCATTAAAGTATAGTCCTACAACTGAACTCGAGAAGGACTACCCGTATCTGTTTCCTAGTTTGTGTGACGACTAGGATTATGACGAAGAAAGTGGCTGTAAAAGAAAAAAGAGAAACCGAAGGAGCGATGAACCTGGAGGATTTGTTTGCAGAAGAAGAGGATTCCCATGATGGCACACAAGAGGAGAACTCCTGAGAGAGTCCGAGAGAAGAGGAGCGACACACAAAGTGGACACGAAAATAAAGAATAAATGGGCCTGGAAGAAATAGGAAACTCAACGTTGGAAATAGGACAAGTGAGTCGGAAAAGGCTGATAGGATTGCAACGGAAGGATGCAATGTTAACAGAGATATTTTACCATGTGGTGGATGAGGCAGTGGTGCAGCAGTCTCCCACCTGTTATTATCTTAAAGAAGGGTTGTTTTTGAGGCAGCATAGACCAGCCTATATCCCTGGGAATGCTGAATGGGGGATATACCGTCAGATATTGATTCCCACACCGATGAGAAGACAAGTGACCACCGTAGCACACGAGATGGGACACATGGGGATAAGGAAGACGACGGAGAAGATAATGAAGCACTTTTTCTGACTTGGCATGCATAAGGACGTGAGCCAGTTTTGCCGTGCACGTCACATTTGTCTGATAGCTGGATAGCCTAACGAGCACTTCAAGAAAGCTCCCTTACACCCGATTGAAGTACGAGGAGAACGCTTCAGCAAAGGACTGATTAAAATGTTGGCAGGGAAAGCGAAGAATCGAGAGGAGAGGATGGAGAATATGTTAAGGATTTGAGGAAAAGGATTGGCGAGTTAAGGAAATTTCCCCCAAAAGCATGAAAACGAGCCAAGGAAAAACGAAGAAAAGGTTTGGTATGAAGAGTACGAACAGACAGTTTACGGTAGGACGACAGGTGTTTGTCTACTCACCTATAAGGATATTTCCTCTCGCCAACAAGTTTCAAGAACCACTCCGGAGTTTGGAGGAGAGCAGTGACCGGACCTATCTTATTGAAATACCGGGAAAATGGAAAAGTCAAACGAAGGCCATATTAACTTCGAAACCGATACTACAAGCACCAGATTTCAACAGGAAATTCCTTATTCTGAAACCTGGGCATCTTCTGTAGCATCTTTAAGTGATTTAATTTACATATCCCCTTAAATACACTTATGATGTAGGCATGTAGGGCTAATAAGGAATTGCTTTACAATATGGGGAAATCTTTTGCTAGTTTGTAAATATCTAACATTCTGTGGTTTTTGCCAGCGCCAGTGTCAACCAGGACTTGGTCATTCAGACTGCGAGCATAATGAAGCAGAGGGAAGAAAATGTCCCTCTCAGGGTTCCATACTCACAAACTTTCTGGTGCTCTACCTATCTGTAGTACAAGATGACTAAAGTATCAGTTTCCTCTTGCTCTGACTGCGGAGAGACGATTTCAGAGGTCATAACATCTCCAATGACTGACATCACTTCTTTTGCCCTCCCTTCACAGACCGACATCACACGTTTCTTCTTTAACCTCCCAGTACTTGTGGTATCAACATAACTAGTTGCTGTTTATTTGCGTTATTTGTGAGGAACTTCTTCTAGTTTTCTGCCTCAACTATTAGTTTTACACCACAATCCCAACTCCTGAGTTCCATTGCTTTGACTAAATGACCTTTGTACATGTCTGTGCTGAAAAATGATGTGAAATTTTCTCGATGTAGTCATATTAGATAACGATATTAATAATAATAATAATAATAATAATAATAATAATAATAATAATAATAATAATAATCTATCATGTTGTTTAGTCCCCTCTCTTGTATTTTGTATTTCTCGTTGAGCTCCTCCCTTGTTTTCTCGCATCTTAGCCTTTTTTCTACCATCTCTTTCAGTTCACTCAAGTCAGATCTCATCCCCATGCTTTGCTTTTCCAGGCGCCCTTTTCAAGGAGGTTACTGTTTTGGTTTCTGTTGGGTTGGTCATGTCGGTGGTGTACAGTAGGTGTTCGTATCCCCATCAGTTCTGCTACTAGTCTTGCTCCTGCATATGCCATGTTATTCGTTGCTGTGATACTGGTGGTTGTTATTATTCTCATTATTTCATTGACCTCACTTGTTTTCTCCCTTAATTTCTTGGTGTTGTAGGCTTTCATGGATGGGATCGTTGTTCTCTCTGTATCTGGCTCCATCCCTTGTCTAATCTTTTGTACCCATTCCTTCCTCTCTGTTACTTCATTGGTGTTTCTTTATATGTCATTGTTTGATACCTGTCGTCTTCTGTGGTATCGTCTCTCAGTTCGTCTTCATGTAACTTGTTGTCGTGTCATTTCCCTTTCCAGTTCCTCTCTTTCTGTTGGGAAGAGCCAGTTCTTTTTCTTTATGTTCCTTACTTGGTCCGCCAACCTCTGCTCATTTTTGGGGGTGTTATTCCTCTCATTCCAGATTTTGACCAACCTTCATCTATATCCTCTCTCTGTCTTGTTGCTTCTGGTGTAGCATCTCTCTATTGGGTTGCTTTCTTCTCTTGTCCATTTCTTCCTCTTCCTGTGGTGGTCAATTGCTGGATGACGACCTCCAAGTACCTGACTGTCTTTCCCTTCAATTAAGTTGAATACCTGGCAGACGAAGCTCCTCTGTTGCCAGAGGTTCCATTTGCGTCATTGTCGATTAATCCTTCATTTCTTTCCATCATTGCTGAGTTTTGCTATTCAACCCATAGCTGGACCCTACCCCATCAAGGATAGGTACTCATTTGCAGCTGTAGTAGACTGAGGAAATTATGGTAAAGATCTTTTCCCAAGGGATCAACGCCGAGGAGAGCGGTCACCCATATAACGACTGACCAGCCCCAATGTTGCGCAACCAGTCCATCGACAACCTAACCCACTACAGGCCAATCACCTGACTACTAATAATGTGGAAGTTACTAACAGATATCATCAATGAAAGACTATACAACTACCTAAAGGAGACAAACACCATCCCCCACCAACAGAAAGGCTGCAGAAAGAAGTGCAGGGGCACAAAAGACCAGCTCCTGATAGACAAAATGGTAATGAAGAACAGCAGAAGGAAAACCAACCTAAGCATGGCATGGATTGACTATAAGAAAGCCTTCGACATGATACCACACACATGGCTAATAGAATGCCTGAAAATATATGGGGCTGAGGAAAACACCATCAGCTTCCTCAAAAATACAATGCACAACTCAAATACAGTAATTAGAAGCTCTGGAATAAGACTAGCTGAGGTTAATAACAGGAGAGGGATCTTCCTGGGCGAGTCACTGTCCCCACTACACTTCGTAGTAGCCATGATTCCCATGACAAAAGTACTGAAGAATATGGATGCTGGGTACCAATCCAAGAAAAGAGGCCATATAATTAACGATCTGATGTTCATGGATGACATCAAGCTGTATGGTAAGAGCATCAAGGAAGTAGATTCCTTAGTCCACTGTAGGGAATGTATCCAGGGACATCAGGATGGAGTTTGGAATAGAAAAATGTGCCTTAGTCAACATACTAAAGGACAAAGTAACAAGGATTGAAGGGATAAAGCTACCCGATGGGAGCAACATCAAACACATAGATGAGATGGGATACAAATACCTAGGAATAATGGAAGGAGGGGATATAAAACACCAAGAGATTAAGGATACGATCAGGAAAGAATATATGCGGACTCAAAGTGATAGTCAAGTCAAAACTCAACGCCAGAAATATGATAAAAGCTATAAACACATGGGCAGTACCATTAATCAGATGCAGCGCAGGAATAGTCGAATGGACGAAGCCAGAACTAAGCACCATAGACCATTTGACAATACACAAAGCACTACACCCGAGAGCAAATGCGGACAGACTATACATAACACGAAAGGAAGGAGGGAGAGGATTACTAAGTATAGAGGAATACGTCAGCATTGGCAATAGAACACTGGGGCAATATCGGGAAACCAGTGAAGACGAGTGTCTTAAAAGTGCATGGGAAGAAGGATTGATAAAAGAAGACGAAGAACCAGAAATATACAGAGACAAGAGAATAACAAACAGAACTGAGGACTAGCACAACAAACCAATGCACGGACAATACATGAGACAGACTAAAGAACTAGCCAGCGATGACATGTGGCAATGGCTACTGAAGGGAGAGCTGAAGGAGGAAACTGAAGGAATGATAACAGCGACACAAGATCAGGCCCTAAGAACCAGATATGTTCAAAGAACAATAGACGGAAAGAACATCTCTCCCACATGTAGGAAGTGCAACAAGAAAAATGAAACCATAAACCACGTAGCAAGCGAATGTCCGGCACTTGCACAGAACCAATACAAAAAAGAGGCATGATTCATTGGCAAAAGCCCTACACTGAAGCTTATGCAAGAAATATCAGATAACCTGCAGTAATAAGTGGTACGAGCACCAACCTGAGAGAGTGATAGAAAACGATCAGGCAAAGATCCTGTGGGACTATGGTATCAGAACAGATAGGGTGATAAGCGCAAATAGACCAGACGTGACGTTGATTGACAAAATCAAGAAGAAAGTATCACTCATTGATGTCGCAGTACCATGGGACTCCAGAGTTGAAGAGAAAGAGAGGGAAAAATGGATAAGTATCAAGACCTAAAAATAGAAATAAGAAGGATATGGGATATGCCAGTGGAAATTGTACCCACAATCATAGGAGCTCTAGGCACGATCCCATGATCCCTGAAAAGGAATCTAGAAAAACTAGAGGCGGAAGTTGCTCTAGGATTCATGCAAAAGTGTGATCCTAGAAACGGCTCACAAAATAAAAGTGATGGACTCCTAAGGAGGCAGGATGCAACCCGGAACCCTACACTATAAATACCACCCAGTTGAAAAGACTGATTGAGAATAAAAAGGAAAAAAATATAATAATAATAATAATAATAATAATAATAATAATAATAATAATATATATAAATAAATATATATATATATATATATATATATATATATATATATATATATATATATATATATATATATATATATATATATATATATATATGAATATATATATATATATATATATATATATATATATGAATATATATATATATATATATATATATATTCATATATATATATATATGAATATATATATATATATATATATATATATATATATATATATATATATATATATATATATAAGGAGGAGAGAGAGAGAGAGAGAGAGAGAGAGAGAGAGAGAGAGAGAGAGAGAGAGAGAGAGAGAGAGAGAGAGAGAGAGAGAGCAAACGAAAAGTCCAATTTAGTTAGTCATCGTCTATCCAACGAAAGTTGTAAATCTAAATCAGGAGCCTTTAAGCTCAATTTGAAAGGGTTACAATAGAAAAGATTAAATGAGACCGTATGAAGAGTCTATAGAGTCTGGAAATTATAGCCTGTCTATTTCATACATAATGTACACCATAAGAATGTCGGTCAAAGAATTAGCATAGATTGTGTTCTGGGAAGCAGTGAAATAGTTAAAGAAACAGAGGATATTGTATTTTACACAGATAATGATGATACTAAACTATGAAAATTTATTTAATAACGAAAAATATATATCGATATAATTGATCTGAAAAACTTGATCAAATGAAAAAAAATACCAAATTGCTCTAATTTCACGAGGCCAAAGTTTAATCGATGCAATGATTGGCCTTGTGGAATCATGTGTTCAAACGCTTGTGCTGATTACTCCTGCCATCACAAAAACTGAGAGAAGCTTGTAACAGAGGTATAATCATAATGACGTTATCCTTTCCTGACACATTATCGACTGTCGAAATGATTTAAGGCATTTCAACAGAGAGTCCGTAATAAAAGCTAATTATGTTAAAAGCTTTTTGCCATCATATACACAGAATTGGTATAATAATAGCCATTGCTGGTGAAAACAACTAAATACACTGTAACACTTGTTTCAACTAATGTGAGGCTACACGAACCTCTTCCCTGAAAAAGAAATAACTAAAATGGAACAAATAATTAACAAATAAATAGGAAAAAAATTTCATGATCCAGAAATAAATATCTAGAATTTCTAGACCCTCCAACAATCACATGAAACTTACAATGGAAACGTCTCTGACTAGAAATATGTTGGACTGGAGTTCGGCCCCGCTAAAGCTTGATAGTTTTGTGTAGTATCTGCAACATCACTATTCTTATGAAATAGTGATTGGGGGTTTGGGGCTGTCTATAGATCTACCTGCCGAGTCATCAGCAGTCATTGCCTTTCCTCCCCAGGTCCTGGCCTGATGGAGAGGGAGCTTGAGTGCTGAGTATATGTATATAAGGTCAGTGTCCAGGATATATCCTGTTCATTCACTCTGCCTTTCATGAGCTTCCTTTAAACAAAGCAAACACGAGAGAATAGTTCTAATCGGATAGCCTCTTTATTATTGTCTGAAAGAGAATGAAAAACTACACCAAATGAATCTACGTACATTTAGAAAGGAAACAAGAATAGGATGTTTTAACGTATGTAGTATCTTTGGTATTCTTATCAAAGATAGTTACAGAAAAGGTATTTTAACTTGATATAATCTTTGAATGGCTTTTCATTTGTTTCCTTCAATGAATGTTATAAAATCAAAGACAAAATTATTAGATGATATTTGTAAATTTCCATTTTGAGATCAGTAAATCTTTCACTAAGATCTACAATGATGAATAGGAAAATATTTAGCAAATAATTCATCAAATCATTGATTATAATTCTATTCTCAAACTTGGTGTATCCTTGTGAGAATATTCAAAATGAAAATAAAAGTACGTTCTGATATACTGATGTTCAAAATTGGAGAAAATAGAGTGAACACATTTTATGCATCAAACGAAAGGCCTAACCATTTTAAATATCATACTTTCATTAAATATATATATATATATATATATATATATATATATATATATATATATATATATGTATATATATATATATATATATATATATATATATATATACAGTATATATATATATATATATATATATATATATATATATCTATATATATATATATATATATATATATATATATATATATATATATATATATATATATATACTGTATATATATATATACAGTATATATATATATATATATATATATATATATGAATGTATGTATGTACGTATATATATATAATATACATATATATATATATATATATATATGTATATATATATAATATATATATATATATATATATATATATATATATATATATATATATATATATATATATATATATATATATATATATATATGTATGTATGTATATATATATGCATATATATATATATATATATATATATGTGTGTGTGTGTGTGTGTGTGTGTGTGTGTATGTGCGCTTGTTTGTGGTGTGTAAAGAGATACCTTAACGTGATGAAAGGGTTTGCGTATCACCATGCTCAGAAAAGCTATACTATTCAGGACCACCAATACTAGGTTGGTTAACTGTGAGTAATCAGACCATAGTCTCTCTCCATCACCAAGCCACATTGGCCAGTGTTAGGATGAATAACTGGCCAAACCAAGACATGAATACAACAAGTCCTGTTTTAGACCCCTGTCCCCAGCAGCAATGGGACAATTGCAATAGGAAGGGGGCACATATGTCTAACTGTAAGTGGTACTAAAATCTTTGAACATGAACTGGCTACCTTTGGAAATTAAACCTTGTAATGTACAATGTTAGAATCTAGTCTAGGAAAAAAGATATTGCTGTTTCACTAGAAGGACAGAAATAGATAAAATGGAATATAATAGGATTGGGGTGAATTAGGAAAAACTTGGGAATCCTATATAGAGTTAATGGAAGGTCATAAAGTTTGCTTCAGAGGACATAAAAGGAACAAAGAAAATGGAGTTGGTTTTTTTTTATGAATGCAAATCCTACAGAAAACATCTAATAATTTTATTGTATTAGGGACAGAATTGTAGGATTGATTACCAAAATAAATAAGAAGTATAGAATTCATATCAATAACCTGTATGGACCTACAACATCTCATACAGAGGAAGAAACTTTTTTTTTTTAAGATCTGGGGATAACTTTGATAAAAACATAAAACGCAATGTACTTTTTCTTGGGCGATTTAAATGCTAAAGTAGCTATGTGAAGAGAGCGGAATCACCATCAGATAAATTTGGAGCAGGGCACAGGAAATGGAGGAGGGGACATAGTTGTAGAATTTGCTAAAAGTAATAATCTGAAAGTCATGAACACCTTTTACAAAAAGGAACATAGAAAATAAACAGTGAAAAACCCAAATGGAGAAAAAAAACCGAGATAGATTTTATTCTCTGTGAAAATAGTTAATTTAGTTAAAGATGTAAAAGCATTAAACAAGTTAAGGTCAAGCGACCTTAGAATAGAGAGAAGTATGATTTCGCTATACTTAAGATAAGATAAAGAAAACAAATTTAAAAAAAGAAAATGATCACTCTTGTAATAAGAGAAAAATTTGATTAGTTGGCAATACAAAATAGGTACTCCCATTTACACAATGAAATGGAAGCACGTAAAGAAGACATTGGAGTCAGCATAAGAGATAGATGGAAAAGTTCCTAAACAATTTCAAGGAAAAATATAAGAAACTAATAAAGAAAATATTGCAAATGAGGGTAAAATCTGAAAGGAAATGGAATTAGCAGAACTATCAAAAACAATATACAAAGTTAAAACCCAAGACATTCGTAGGCACAATCAGACCAAAATTGAGGAAACGGTAAACAAAGGAAGAAGCATCAAATTAATGAAGTGAAGACTTCGAACAGGGCATTAACATATATTTGTTTTATAAGATGAAAATGGAAATATTATCAACAAAAGGGATGTAGTCATACAAATCTCAGATAATTTCTAGATAATGTTATACAATAGTGATATAGGACATAACTTTGTCAAGAAAAAATAATGAAAGACCTGAGCCCGTAACCGTAGGAGAGGTAAAGAAAACATTCAAAGCCATGAAAAGAGATAAAACATTAGGAGAAGATCCTAACAATTGATTTAGTAATAGATTAAGTAGATTTCATATTTGTTAAACTGGCTGAACTTTACACAAAGTATCTGTAAGAATATTCTATGCCTACATCTTGGTAGAATTATCATTATAATAATTCACAAAAAGGGAGACACAAAAGTCCTGAAAAATCACAGGCCAATAAGTTTTGTTTTGGTTATACATAAAATATTTACAAAGATCATATT
>NC_090766.1:28226593-28239093 GCF_036898095.1 Palaemon carinicauda
GACCACTGACCTCGCTGAGAAAGTTGATAACCTAACGATGAATATGGAATCAATTAAGGTAACTCTTCAAACACTGATGGATCCAAAACCAGAGAAAATGACATACGCTGACAGAGTAAGGAAAAGAATCTACTGGTAATTATATCAACTAATGCAACAACTAAAATAGCTGGCCGAAAAAAATGAAGTCGAACATGCATTCAAAGACATTACAATTCTTAACACGAGGTCAACTTCAAAAGGAAATGCTGTTGTAAGCTTAGGTAACGAAAACATCAGAGAGGAAGCAACTAACAAGATTCAGAAAATGGTTGCCGACGCCGAGACGAGAAAAATTTGAAAATTAAAACCATAAATAATAATATGCAATGTATACAGTGATGAAGATGAAGTAGTAAATTATTTAATTCAAAGAAATCATTGCCTAGACCAAATCCTAAACAGAAAAAAAGATAAGTCTGGCAATAAAGAAAAGTGCTACAGGTGGAACTAACCACTACGTGATCACCTGCCACCACTGTCAGAGGTATGGACATTGTGAAAAAGATTGCAAGTTTAAGACTGATGGTAAACTTCGCGTGAAATGTTCAGGAAAAAAAAAAAAACTCCCAAGAGTGTAATTCGTAACAGTTAAAGTGTTAAACTGCACAAAGTTAAACAAACCAAATGACCACGCAGTGAATTCAAGAAAATTCAAAGCTTATGACTTGGAATTGAAAAGACTGGCAGAAAATATTGATAATGGATAATAAGGATGTCATAAACTGTGGCTATATGTAAAAAAGAACTAGTGTAACAAGCTTTGAATATATAGAAATAAATTTTATGCAAAAAATAAAGAAAAATATATCCATTGTAACAGTTTACAAACCTTCCAGAACAAATACTAGTGCGAGTGCTTCGACAGTGACGATTTAACAATAAACGAGCAATATGTGGTGAGAAATGTTGAATGCATTCGAACGAACATGATAAAATGACTGTGGAGGTTCTGTAGAGAGTAGGGTTCCCCTGCTGTATGGGACCAGATAAACAGCTTCTTAAAGTAAAGTAAATAAAGTAACGTTTCCGCAAGCTATATAGGCAATTGTGAAACCCAATTTGTTGAGAACGAATTTTACAAGACAGAGTTTTCTTATTTTTCTTTTAGGATAATCTTTTGATATTTTTATATGCTTAATTTAAATATCATGTCTCTATCAGTCTTAAATAAACAGTTTTCTATTTCATATACCTTTCTCAAACTCCATAAGAGCATATGATAATTTTTTTCTACCATTTCAGAAGTTCATATCCAATGTGATTTTAACACCAACTTTTCTAACATCAAGTTTTCTATTATATAGTTTTCCAAGACCGAGTTTTCCTAGTAGCCTTGAGAATGGATACTTGGGGAGGGAATAAGGAGGGCTTGGGAGAAACCTGTTAGGGGGAAAACATGAAGAGATAAGCAGAAAATTTTATGGCAAGATAGGGTGAAGGATGATGATGAGAGAAGAGGTTTTGTGGAAGAGGATGTCTTTGATAGAATGCATTGGAGAGGGTACATCCGACAACCGACACCTTAATGTCGGGATAACGGTGGGAAAGAAGATATATATTCATATATATTAAGGCTTTGAAGAGGTTGAAGACTTTCTTGTTTTCTAATTTCTATGATACTATAGATTGGACAATCATCTTGGATTGCTTTGTGTGATACTCTCAAGAGTTCGGCCACATCGACTGTAGCAACCGTGAAGGTTGCAGTGAAGAGCTTCCCACGGTATTTTGAAACGTAAGGTTTCTTATGCGTATGGCCATACCAGGTGAGCGGGAAGCTGGTAACCTCTGCCGCTGCCGCCAAGCTATAAAAGATGTTTTAAAACACTGTGACGGTTTCACGCGTCATCACCCAAGACCATAAGTTGTTTATCAGTCCCCCGAAGAGACACGCGTCCTGTTGTTCGTTTCTAGCCATGGTTACTGGAGAATTTATTGAGGAGATGTTCTGGACAGCATTTGGGGGATTCTCGTAATCCACTACAGAGAAATAACATCATGTTACAAAAAAAAAAAAAAAAAACGTTGCGGAGCTATAGGCAATCATCTGCAAATGGATGGCAAGTTAAAAGAGTGGGTGTGCCTTTTTCATGTATTGTAACCAATTTTTTAGAAATCGTTACCATTTAATTCCCTTTAAATATATATATATATATATATATATATATATATATATATATATATGCATATATATACACTATATATATATATATATATATATATATATATATATATATATATATATATATATATATACACAGTATGTATACACACACACACACACACACACACACACATATATATATATATATTGATATATATATATATATATATATATATATATATATATATATATATATATATATATATATATATATATGTGTGTGTGTGTGTGTATGATAGATATATATAACTAACACTCTCTTGATGGCTTTGTTGGTAGAGTCCTCGCAGACATTTTGTTCGGCTGAGTAGGTAGGGGTTTGAATTCATTCTCGGCCAGAAGCTATTACTATAAAATTAATTCCAGTGGATATATATCCCCAAGATAGAGTTTCGTAATGAATGCCAGTGTGACCGATATTTACATATATATATATATATATATATATATATATATATATATATATATATATACATATATATATGTATCTATAATAATATATATATATATATATATATATATATATATACATATATATATATATACATATATATATGTATCTATAATATATATATATATATATATATATATATATATATCAACCAAATCTTGTAGGTTCTCTAAGGCACAATAATTTTCTGCAGGTGATAGGACCAGGTAAACTGCTCTTAAAGTGAGTAAAGTACCATATGACGAATACTGAAAGAAAATAGTCAGATTATCTTTATTAAGTAAATCAAATGAAGTAAAGAAGAAAGAAACTTTAGACCAGATGTGGATGCAATAAAAGACCAAATAATATAAAAGAAAGGAAAACACAAAACAATTACATCATAAGAACCGGTAACCTGTGACTCAAGCTGTGTGAATTAAAACACTTCAAACTAAATCGTTATCTAAATGACATGTATGTCTGTGATAGCAGCGATATTGAGTATATGGGATCTTTTAGACCATTTTTGAGATAAAGTGGCTGTTATGAAACTCTTGCAAGACTATGACACCCTGCCAAATTCTGTGAAGTGCACAAATTCTAGAAAGCGACTTGGTTCAGACCCTCATCTTAACCATGCTCTGCTTACAACCATTGGATTGATTCCACCATCTAACAGCAGATTCATGTAAACATAACAATAATAATAATATTAAAACATATGATAGGTATTTGTACTTGAATAGTAGCCTACGAGAATGGCGTCAACATCATATCCATGTGTCACATGCCAGAAAAGTGGAGTATGAAAATAATGTTTATTTATGAGCAAGTGGAGTGGCTACAGCAGATCAAAGACCATTTAAGTAGCAGCCAATCACGATGCATGTGTGATTGGAAACTATAGAGTATAATGTTTTCCATACCATCAAAGAGGCTTACTGTGCAGTGAAACTTATTGTGAATGTGAGATTAAAGGGTAAATACAAAAACGATGGATTATATTTATTTATTAACTGAAGTATTCAATTTTCAATGGTTCTTGAAGTCGAATAAGTAAACATACTAATAAATTTTTAAAAAGAAGAATGTCCAAGGGATTGCCAGATATTTCCGCCTGCGATTGGTCCAGCCTTTCATGTAGTCAGGTTTTCCAGATGGTGAATATGAAGGACTTTTGTACAATTCTGAGGTCCCTAAACTAATTCCGGAGATTCCTGGGATTCCGATGATTCGGCTTGGCCTGATTCTGATCCAAGAGCTGTAAAAGGAAAACTATTAGCATTCTTTGGGTTGGCTCAGCTTCTGAAGAGAGTTCAATCTAATATGAGACAGGGTTCTCCTTGTGAAGATTTTGAAAAGAAAAGGTATTAAATAAAGAAAGTGAATGATAAGTAATCATGAAGTGTGAAACCTTCCTTCAAAATGATAATAATGCTATTATAACTAAGCGCATAATGATCAGATTTGGAAATTTATAAGAAGGAGAATGTCCAAATGTCCAAGGGATTAACAGATATTTCCACCTGCGATCGGCTGAGCCTTTCATGTAGTCAAGTTTTCCAGAGGAAGAAACTGAAGGACTTTTCTACAATTCTGAGGTCCCTAACCTGATTCCGAAGATTCTGAGGATTCCGAGGATTCAGTTTGGCCTGATTCTGATCCGAGAGCTGTAAAAGGAAAACTATTAGTATTCTTTTGGTTGGCTCAGCCTCTGAAGAGAGTTCGATCTAAGATGAGACAGGGTTCTCCTAGTGAACATTTTGTAAAGGAAAGGTATTAAATAAAAAAAGTGAATGATAAGTAATCATGAAGTGTGAAACCTTTCTTCAAAATGACAATAATGCTATTATAACTAAGCGCAAAATGATCAGATTTGAAAATTTATAAGAAGGAGAATGTCCAAATGTCCAAGGAATTAATAGATATTTCCACCTGCGATCGGCCAAGCCTTTCATGTAAAGTTTTCCAGAGGAAGAAACTGAAGGACTTTTCTACAATTCTGAGGTCCCTAACCTGATTCCGAAGATTTTGAGGATTCCGAGGATTCAGCTTGGCCTGATTCTGATCCGAGAGCTGTAAAAGGAAAACTATTAGTATTCTTTGGGTTGGCTCAGCCTCTGAAGAGAGTTCGATCTAAGATGAGACAGGGTTCTCCTAGTGAACATTTTGTAAAGGAAAGGTATTAAATAAAAAGAGTGAATGATAAGTAATCATGAAGTGTGAAACCTTTCTTCAAAATGACAATAATGCTATTATTACTAAGCACATAACTTCAGATTTGAAAATTTATAAGTAGAAGAATGTCCAAGGGATTGCCAGATATTTCTGCATGGGATCGGTCAAGCCTTTCATGTAGTCAGGATTTCCAGAAAAAGAATCTGAAGGACTTTTCTACAATTCTGAGGTAACTAAACTGATTCCGAAGATTCCGATGACTCCGATGATTCAGCTTGGCCTGATTCTGATCCGAGAGCTGTAAAAGGAAAACTATTAGTATTCTTTGGGTTGGCTCAGCCTCTAAAGAGAATTCGATCTAAGATGAGACAGGGTTCTCCTAGTAAACATTATTTAAAGGAAAGTTAATAAATAATGAAAGTGATTGATAAGTAATCATAAAGTATGAAACCTTTCTTCAAAAAAATAATAATGCTATTAAAACTAAGCACATTATGATCAGATTTGAAAATTCATAAGGAGATTGTCCAAATGTCCAAGGTATTGCCAGATATTTCCGTCTGCTATCGGCTAAGCCTTACATGTAGTCAGGTTTTCAGGAGGAAGAATCTGAAGAACTTTTCTACAATTCTGAGGTCCCAAACCTGAATCCAAAGATTCCGAGGATTCCGATGATTCAGTTTGGCCTGATTCTGATCCAAGAGCTGTAAAAGGAAAACTATTAGTATTCTTTGGGTTGCTCAGCCTCTGAAGAGAGTTCGATCTAAGATGAGACAGGGTTCTTCAAGTGAACATTTTGTAAAGGAAAGGTATTATATAAAGAAAGTGAATGATAAGTAATTATAAAGTTTGAAACCTTTTTTCAAAAACATAATAATGCTATTATAATTAAGCTCATAATGATCAGATTTGAACATTTATAAGGAGAATGTCCAAATGTCAAAGTGATTGCCAGATATTTCTGCCTGCGATCGGCCAAGCCTTTCATGTAGTCAGGTTTTCCAGAGGAATAATCTGAAGGACTTTTCTACAATACTGAGGTAACTAACCTGACTCCGAAGATTCCGAGGATTCTGATGATTCAGCTTGGCCTGATTCTGATCCAAGAGCTGTAAAAGGAAAACTATTAGTATTCTTTGGGTTGCTAACCCTTTGAAGAGAGTTCAATCTAAGATGAGACAGGGTTCTCCTAGTGAACATTTTGTAAAGGAAAGGTATTAAATAAAGAAAGTGAATGATAAGTAATCATAAAGTGTGAAACCTTTCTTCAAAAAAATAATAATGCTAATATAACTAAGCACATAATGATCAGATTCAAAAATTTATAAGAAGGAGAATGTCCAAATGTCTGAGGGATTGCCAGATATTTCCGCCTGCTATCGGCCAAGCCTTACATGTAATCAGGATTTCCAGAGGAAGGATCTGAAGGACTTTTCTACAATTCTGAGGTCCCAAACCTGACTCCAAAGATTTCGAGGATTCCGATGATTTTGTTTGGCCTGATTCTGATCCGAGACCTGTAAAAGGAAAACTATTAGTATTCTTTGGGTTGGCTAAGCCTCTTAAGAGAGTTCAATCTAAGATGAGACAGGGTTCTCCTAGTGAACATTTTGTGAAGGGAAGGTATTAAATAAAGAAAGTGAATGATAAGTAATCATAAAGTGTGAAACCTTTCTTCAAAAAAATAATAATGTTAATATAACTAACCACATAATGATCAGATTCGAAAATTTATAAGAAGGAGAATGTCCAAATGTCTGAGGGATTGCCAGATATTTACGCCTGCTATCGGCCAAGTCTTACTTGTAATCTGGACTTCCAGAGGAAGGATCTGAAGGACATTTCTACAATTTTTAGGTCCCGAACCTGACTCCAAAGATTCCGAGGATTCCGATGATTCAGTTTGGCCTGATTCTGATCCGAGAGCTGTAAAAGGAAAACTATTAGTATTCTTTGGGTTGGCTCAGCTTCTGAAGAGAGTTCAATCTAAGATGAGATAGGGTTCTCCAAGTGAACATTTTGTAAAGAAAAGGTATTAGATAAAGAAAGTGAATGATAAGTAATCATAAAGTGTGAAACCTTACTTCAAAAAGACAATAACGCTACTATAACTAAGCGCATAATGATCAGATTTGAAAATTTATAAGGAGAATTTCCAAATATCAAAGGGATTGCCAGATATTTCTGCCTGCGATCGGCCAAGCCTTTCATAAAGTCTGGTTTTCCAGAGGAAGGATCTGAGGACTTTTCTACAATTTTGAGGTCCCAAACCTGATTCCGAAGATTTTGAGGATTCCGATGATTCAGCTTCGGCCGATTCTGATCCGAGACCTGTAAAAGGAAAACTATTAGTATTCTTTGGGTTGGCTCAGCCTCTGAAGAGAGTTCAATCTAAGATGAGACAGGGTTCTCCTAGTGAACATTTTGTAAAGGAAAGGTATTAAATAAAGAAAGTGAATGATAAGTAATCATAAAGTGTGAAACCTTTCTCCAAAATGATAATAATGCTATTATAACTAAATGCATAATGATCAGATTTGAAAATTTATAAGAAGGAGAATGTCCAAATGTCCAAGGGATTAACAGATATTTCCACCTGCGATCGGCCAAGCTTTTCATGTAGTCAAGTTTTCCAGAGGAAGAATCTGAAGGACTTTTCTACAATTCTGAGGTCCCTCACCTGATTCCGAAGATTTTGAGGATTCCGATGATTCAGCTTCGGCCGATTCTGATCCGAGACCTGTAAAAGGAAAACTATTAGCATTCTTTGGGTTAGCTCAGCCTCTGAAGAGAGTTCGATCTAAGATGAGACAGGGTTCTCCTAGTGAACATTTTGTTAAGGAAAGGTATTAAATAAAGAAAGTGAATGATAAGTAATCATAAAGTGTGAAACCTTTCTTCAAAAAGACAATAATACTATTATAACTAAGCGCATAATGATCAGATTTGGAAATTTATAAGAAGGAGAATGTCCAAATATGAAAGGGATTGGCAGACATTTCTGCCTGCGATCGGCCAAGCCTTTCATGTAGTCAGGTTTTCCAGAGGAAGGATCTGAAGGACTTTTCAACAAGTTTTAGGTCCCAAACCTGATTCCGAAGTTTCCGAGGATTCCAATGATTCAGCTTCGCTTGATTCTGATCCGAGACCTGTAAAAGGAAAACTATTAGTATTCTTTGGGTTGGCTCAGCTTCTGAAGAGAGTTCGATCTAAGATGAGACAGGGTTCTCCTATTGAACATTTTGTAAAGGAAATGTATTAAATAAAGAAAGTGAATGATAAGTAATCATAAAGTGTGAAACATTCCTTCAAAAAGATAATAATGCCCTTATAACTAAGGGCATAATGATCAGATTTGAAAATTTATAAGAAGGAGAATGTCCAAATATCAAAGGGATTGCCAGATATTTCTGCCTGCTATCGGCCAGGAAGGATCTGAATGACTTTTCTACAGTTCTGAGGTGCCAAACCTGATTCCAAAGATTCCGAGGATTCCGATGATTCAGCTTGGCCTGATTCTGATCCAAGAGCTGTAAAAGGAAAACCATTAGTATTCTCTGGGTTGGCTCAGCCTCTGGAGAGAGTTCCATCCAAGATGAGAAACGGTTTTCCTAGTGAACATTTTGTAAAGGAAAGGTATTAAGTAAAATGAAAAAAATTCGGAATCTCTATTACATTATTATTTAGATATTATCATTATATATGAAATCCTCAGATGTATAAGGAAAATCACTGGACATGAATGGAACTAATTCTATAAGGTATAATATAAAAACTTGTAGCAGGTATCAGTTGGGAAGTATATATAAATTATTGAGTAGAGAACAATTATCAAACATTCTAATCTTATTCTTGTAATCCTCTTTTTCATAACTGAACAGATATTTGCATGTTTTGAAATATAGATTTCATAATTAACCACTGCATCATTAGCTATCCCATATGAGGCTAAGTGACTTACAAGGGTGACAACAGCTACAACTGGTACCAGCGCACAGAGTTGAATCAATAACGTCAAGGCATACTTCACCATCAAGTTCATTGTAGCAGTAACCACCTACATCGGTGCACAAGGTTTCGTTTGCACACACTGCGAATTCTTCAAGAACGTTTCATTCAATTAGAATTACTGAGTGTTACATTAGTCATGTTTAGTAGATCAAATACTAAAAGATGATCTTTATAATAATACAATACAACAGTAAACACAAAGATCTCTAAATATCCAATAAGTATTAAATATGATAGAAAAATCCTCCTTTGAAAAGAAGTGCGCATGTTTTATGTAATATGAATCTAGATTTTAGTCGCCTGAAATAGATGGGTTATAACTTGGACATAAGCTCTACAGATTTCTAATACAAACTGCGAATAAGAGAAACTGAAAAGTGAATTATTTAGGGCCATCGCTTACCTTCAATGCAGCAAGAGCAATTTACCCCGTCGCATCCCACGGGGAAGGAGGTGCCACTGCAGCTATGGCCACTGTTCACCTTATAACAATACCCGTCATTCTCGGTACATATGGCATTTAGTGTGCAGGCTTGAAATGAAGAAGAAGGAATAAATTTCATTAGATTTAATCTTCACTTCCAATTGTTATCCCTCAAACGCTGATCAAATCTTAAAAAATTTTACTGGGGAAGGATTTTACTCTTTACTATATCCACTAAATTCGAAGCCATCACAAGAAACTCCTGAGGTCCCTAACCTGATCCCGAAGATTCCGAGGATTCCGATGATTCAGGTTGGCCTGATTCTGATCCGAGAACTGTAAAAGAGAAAGTATTATTATTCTTTGGGTTGGCTCAGCCTCTGAAGAGAGTTCGATCTAAGAAGAGACAGGGTTCTCCTAGTGAATATTTTGTAAAGGAAAATTGTTAAATAAAATAAAACTCATTTGGCATCTTTAGTACATTATTTTTTAGATATTATCATTAAATGTGGAATCCTCAAGTGTATAAGGAAAATCAATTGAAATGAATGGAACTACTTCTATTATCTTATAGAGCATTTTTACCCAAGTAGTGAAAGTGTCAGTCTGGGATATCTTTCCAAAGTATTACAACATGTGGGGAAAGTTACATTTAGCCTATGGGTTACAAAGTACATATGGTAGATTACACAGGATTTTGTACTTATAGGTCTTTCTTCATCCAAATTTTTAAACCTACGGAACGATTCTCAGCAAAGCCTCATCACCTGTCCCAAGCATTTCTTCCAAATATCTGTTTTCATCAAATTTGTGTCTATCATTGAAAGAGGGAGCCCATGTAACATATCAAACGTTAAGGGAGAAAAGGAAATAAAGAGTTACGCCTTGATTTCTATGGCAAACATTACTGATATATGATAATAGAAAGCAGCAGCGAAAGTGAAAAATGCATCAGTATAGAAAATTTATAGAATTGCGAGATAGAATAATAATTCAATGTTGAAAGAGGACATTATTATTATTATTATTATTATTATTATTATTATTATTATTATTATTATTATCATTACTTGCTAAGCTACAACCCTAATTGGAAAAGCAGTGTGCCCAAGAGCTCCAACAGGGAAAATAGCCCAGTGAAGAAAGGAAATAAGGAAATGAATAATCTACAAGAGAAGTAATGAGCAATTAAATGAAATAGTAATAATAAAATGAATTCATATATAAATTATAAAAACTTCAAATAACAAGAGGAAAAGAAATAAGATAGAATTGTGTGATGGATTGTACCCTCAAGCAAGAGAACTCTAATCCAAGACAGTGGAAGGCCAAGGTAAAGACACTATGGCACTACCTAAGACTAGAAAATAATGGTTTGATTATCGAGTGTCCCTCTCCTAGAAGAGCTGCTTTCCATAGCTAAAAAGTCTCTTCTACCCTTCCCAAGAAGAAAGTAGCCACTGAGCAGTGCAGTGCAGTAGTTGTTAATCTCTTGAGCGAAGGAAAATTGTTTGGTAATCAAAGTGTTAACAGATGTATTAGGATAGAGTAGAATGTGTAAATAATAGGCTAGACTATTCATTTCATGTGTAGGCAAAGGGAAAATGTACCGTAACCAGAGAGAAAGATCCAATGTAGTACTGTCTGGCCAGTCAAAGGACCCCATACTTCTCTAGCGGTAGTATCTGAACGGGTGGCTGATGCCCTGGCCAACCTTGTAATGTACCTACTACATTAAAATAATCTTTGTTCTTCATTGTCACAAGATCTGCATATGAATAAAATGTCCCACTACAGTTATGTCGATTTGGTGAATAAAGTGTTGATATTGAAATCACTTTCGTGGCGTTGCTTCCGAGAGAGTGAAAGTCAACGAAGTTTGTATGTCTTACTTACAGATCTGATGTTCAAGTGTTTAATGGATCGCTTCGAGACTGAATCTACTCACCTGGGTTTCCCTGTAATAGACAGAAAGATCATTGTATTAGTTGGTTTAAAGAAAAGATAAAACCAAACGGTGTTGACTTTAACATCAGAATAATTTTTGCCAGGCAATAATAGAATAATAGACAGATTAAGCTAAATGAACAGTTCCAGAATAATGATATGTAACAAAATTAGGCAAAAGCTTCCAATTGCCCATTAAAGAATATTGAATTCTTAAGGAACTGTCTGTTTCAACTTGAAAATTCCAGTGAATGAACTAAATTTACATGATTATTTCAAGATTTACTTAAAGCTAGAACCTTGTGACTGATATACACGTGGGAAAGAAATTGAAGGATAGTGAGAAGAATAATATCGGAAAAGAAAAATAGCATTCCACAGAGGACTAATGCACATATCTAAAATATTAATCAACATTTTCTTCATGGTGCCCCATAACGACTATTCTGCAATCTATTACTTATAAAATCAATAATAATGATGAGAAAAGCCCTAAAAAGTCTTGATTGAAAACAAAAGGACAGGACCTTAAACAAATGGACAAACTAGTAAACTTACATTTGCTTGCAGCGATGAAGCGAAGATCAGCAGAGTGATGAAAGTCTTCATGGTTGAAGAGGAAGAAGATCGTCACTTATGCAAAAGCTCTTTGACTGTCTGGCCTCAGAAGAAGCAGTGGTCTTTCACAGGATATGAGTAGGCTAGGCTACTGCACCTCACTGACAATGTTGGGACCCACGACTAGGCTTTTATTGGGGCTTTTTGAAGCTTCCAACAAAGAATGACCTTCAATGGACAGCGATGAGCAGCTGGCCAAAATGCCAATAAGAGATGAGTCAGAACAATTCTAACAATTAAATGTGACCTTGACGTTTTCAATAAACACATATGGCCCAACATTAATTATGTACTAGCAACAAATAAATAAAGGTTTTTTGGTGTGGTTAATCCCAATATGCTTTAACACTTGTACTAGATCTAGTTTTAAATCTATAAATGTAGATTCAAGGGATTTTCTAACGTTATCTACAATGACTTGTTCGTAAACATAAAACGCTCGTATTGCGAAGTAGTGCATTTTCAAGATATTTAATTAGATTTTATACCAAATATTATAATGTCTTTTTAACAATAACAAACTCTCTCTCTCTCTCTCTCTCTCTCTCTCTCTCTCTCTCTCTCTCTCTCTCTCTCTCTCTCTCTCTCTCTCTCTCTCTCTCTCTCTCATTTCATCAAATTTGTGGGGAAACATAAATGTGCCCCAAATGAAACTCTTCCAACTTCTACAAAACCAATCACTT
>NC_090766.1:28241593-28254093 GCF_036898095.1 Palaemon carinicauda
GGCATTTTTTGTTTCATAATGTCAATTTGTTTACCAAAAGCTCTCCCTCTCATGCTTATTCTACTTTTAATTTCGGTACCATGTCCTGGGGAAACACTTTTTGTCATTAACAATCTCTAGAGAGTCGTCCATAGCCCTTATTTGCTGTTTCTTTGCATTATCATTGAACATTATCTTAGTTCTGCTCATATTCATCTACACACCTATATGTCCACTTCCTACATTCAAATCTTCTATCTTTTGCAATTATTCACTAAATAGAACTATGTCATCTGCTAATGTTAAGTTGTTAAGGTATACCTCATTAATGTTAATTTCTTCAGTTTCTTGTGTAATTTCTTAAAAACTTTAAGGTACACTGTAAATAATTCATGGGAGATTGGGTCTCCCTATCTAACTCCTTTCTCAATCAGAATTTTCTTACTATCATTATGTAGGTTTAAGATTTCTGTACTTCCCTTATTGATATCTTATAGTGTTTTAACATAAGATTCGTCTATTCGTTGTCTTTGAAGGGCTTCTATTACTGATGAAGTTTTGACAGAATCAAAAGCTTTCTCATAGCCTATAAATACCATACATGTTGGTTTGTCATATCCTGTTGATTTTCCCAGTTGCTGGTTAGTTACATGGATATGGTCAGTAGTTGAATACCTGATTATAAAGTCTACATGCTCTCTTGGTTGATTAAAGCCTAGCTGACTTTTCATTGGGCATAATATGATCTTTGTAAATATTTTATGCATAACCAAACAAAACTTATTGGCCTCAGATTTTTCAGGACTTTTGTGTCTCCCTTTTTGCGAATTATTATAATGATAATTTTACCAAGATGTAGGTCTAGAATATTCTTACAGATACTTTGTGCAAAGTTCAGCCAGTTTTACAACAATGGAATCTACTTAATCTATTACTAAATCAATTGTTACGATCTTCCCCTAATGTTTTATCTCTTTTCATGGCTTTTAATGTTTTCTTTACTTCTCCTACGGTTACGGGCTCAGGTCTTTCATTATTTTTTCTTGACAAAGTTAGGTCCTATATCACTATTGTATAACATTATCTAGAAATTATCTGAAATTTTCATGACTACATCCCTTTTGTTGATGATATTTCCATTTTCATCTTATAAAACAAATATATGTTAGAGCCCTGTTCGAAGTCTTCACTTCATTAATTCGATGCTTCTTCCTTTGTTTACCGTTTCCTCAATTTTGGTCTGATTGTGCGTACGAATGTCTTGGGTTTTAATTTGTAATTCCATTTCCTTCCAGATTTTACCCTCATTTGCAATATTTTCTTTATTAGTTTCTTATAATTTTCCTTGATATTGTTTAGAAACTTTTCCATCTATCTCTTATGCTGACTCCAATGTCTTCTTTACTTGCTTCCATTTCATCGTGTAAATGGGAGTATCTATTTTGTATTGCTTAACAAAACTTATCAGATTTTTCTCTTATTACAAGAGTGATCATTATCTTTCTTGAAATTCGTTTCCTTTATCTTATCTCAAGTATAGTAAAATCTTACTTCTCTCTATTCTATGATCGCTTATCATTAACTTGTTTACTGTTTTTACATCTTTAACTAAATTAACTTTTTTCCAAGAGAATAAAATCTATCTGTTTTCTCGTTTCTCCATTTGGGCTCCTCCCTGTTCATTATCTATGTTCCTTTTTGTAAAAGGTGTTCATGACTTTCAGATAATTTCTTTTAGCAAATTCTACAACTGTGTCTCCTCCTCCATTTCCTCTGACCTGCTCCGAAATTATCTGCTGATGATTCAGCTCTCTTCACATACCAACTTTAGCATCTAAATCGCCCATGAAAAAAGTAAATTGCGTTTTATGTTTTTATTAAAGTTATCTTCAGATCTTAAAAAAATGTTTCTTCCTCTGTATGGGATATTGTTGGTGCATACGTTTGAATGATATGGATTCTATAATTCTTATTTACTTCGTTTATCAATTCTACAATTCTATAACTAATACAGTAAAATTATTAGATGTTTTCTGTAGGATTTTCATTCATAAGAAAACCAACTCCATTTTCTTTGTTCCTTTTATGTCATCTGAAGCAAAATATATGACCCCCCATTAACTCTATATAGGATTCCCCATTTTTTTCCAATTTCCTCAATCCTATTATATCTCACTTTATTTACCTCTGTCATTCTAGTAAAATAGCGAGATTTTCTCTACTAGACTAGATTCTGACATTGTACATTACGAGGTTAAATTACTAAAGGTGGCCAGTTCTTGTTCAGAGATTTTTAGTACCACCTACAGTTAGACATATGTGCCCCCTTCCTTGTGCAGTCTTGTGGAGTCTGACACGGGAGAGTTGTATTCATGTCTGGGTTTGGGGAGACTTTGGTGTGATCACAGCTAACCAAGGTAGTATTTGTGGTCCTGAATAGTATAACTTTCCTGTAAATTATATATATACATATATATATATACATATATATATATATATATATATATATATATATATATATATATATATATATATATGTATATATATACTGTATATGCTGAAACTATGAGTTTTAGGATGGTTAGGCTTTTTGTTTGATGCATAAGAAATTGTGTCTTTAGTTTTTGTCAATTTCTGAATATCAGTATATAAGAACGTACTTTTATTTTCATTTTTAAATATTCTCACAAGGATACCCCAAGTTAGAAATTAGAATTATAATCAATGATTTGATAAATTATTTGCTAAATATATTTTTATTCATCATTGTAATTCTTAGTGAAAGATTTACTGATGTAAACCTGCAAATTTATAAATATCATCTAATAATTTTGTCTTTGATTTTAAACCATTTATTGAAGGAAACAAATGGAAAGCCATTTAAAGATTATATAAAGTTGATCAGGATACAAAAAAACCTAAATACGTTAAAACATCCTATTCTTGTTTCCTTTCTGAATGTACGTAGATTCTTTTGTTGTAGTTTTCCATTCTCTTTCAGACAATAATAAAGAGGCTATCCGAATAGAACTCTTCTCTCGTGTTCGCTTTGTTTAAAGGAAGCTCATGAAAGGCAGAGTGAATGGACAGGACATATCCTGGATACTGACCTTATATACATATACTTAGCACTCAAGCTCCCTCTCCATCAGGCCAAGACCTGGGGAGGAAAGGCAATGACTGCTGATGACTCGGCAGGTAGATCTATAGACAGCCCCAAACCCCCAATCACTATTTCATAAGAATAGTGATGTTGCAGATACTACACAAAACTATCAAGCTTTAGCGGGGTCGAACTCAAGTCCAATATATTGCTAGTCAGGGACCTTTCCATTGTAAGTTTCATGTGATTGTTGGAGGGTCTAGAGATTCTAAATCTTTACTTTTTTATCATAAAATTCTTTTCCTATTTATTTGTTAATTATTAGTTCCTTTTTGGTTATTTCTTTTTCAGGAAAGAGGTTCGTGTAGCCTTACATTTAGTTGTTTTCACCAGTAATGCTTATTATTATACCAATTCTGTGTATATGATGGCAAAAAGCTTTTAACATAATTAGCTTTTATTACTGACTCTCTGTTGAAATGCCTTGAATCATTTCGACAGTCGATAATGTGTCAGGAAAGGATAACGTCATAATAATTATACCTCAGAATGCTCGCTGTTACAAGTGTCTCTCAATCTTCGTTCCTTCAACGTTACAAACGTGTCGTCTTTTCTTTATCCTGACTATTGAGGTTGATACATAATAAGATGTCAGGCAGATCTCCAGGAATAGACATTTTCACCCTTTTAAACATCCTTCTTACATTATTGTTTAAAAGGTAAAAACAGAGTTTTTGTGATGGCAGGAGTAATCAGCACAAGCGTTTGAACACATGATTCCACAAGGCCAATCATTGCATCGATTAAACTTTGGCCTCGTGAAATTAGAGCAATTTGGTATTTTTTTTTTCATTCAATCAAGTTTTACAGGTCAATAATATCGATATATAATTCTATGACCGACATTCTTATGGTGTACATTATGTATGATATAGACAGGCTATAATTTCCAGAATCGATAGACTCTTCATACAGTCTCATTTAATCTTTTTTATTATAACCTTTTCATAATTGAGCTTAAAGGCTCCTGATTTAAATTTACAACTTTCGTTGGGTAGACGATGACTAACTAAATTGGACTTTTCCTTTGCTCTCTCTCTCTCTCTCTCTCTCTCTCTCTCTCTCTCTCTCTCTCTCTCTCTCTCTCTCTCTCTCTCTCTCTTATATATATATATATATATATATATATATATATATGTATATATATATATATATATATATATATATATATATACAGTATATTATATATATATATATATATATATATATATAAATATATATATATGCATATATATAATATACTGTATATATATATATATATATATATATATATATATATATATATATATATATATATGTTTGTATGTGTGTGTATGTGTGTGTGTATTATTATTATTATTATTAACATTATTATTATTATTATGAATATTATTTTTATTATTATCATTATATTTTTTTTCCTTTTTTTTTCTCTATCAGTCTTTTCAACTGGGGGGTATTTATATTGTAGGGCTCCGGGTTGCATCCTGCCTCCTTAGGAGTCCATCACTTTTATTTTGTGACCCGTTTCTAGGATCACACTCTTCTGCATGAATCCTAGAGCATCTTCAGCCTCTAGTTTCTCTAGATTCCTTTTCAGGGATCTTGGGGTCGTGCCTAGAGCTCCTATGATTATGGGTACAATTTCCACTGGCATATCCCATATCCTTCTTATTTCTATTTTCAGGTCTTGATACTTATCCATTTTTTCCCTCTCTTTATCTTCAACTCTGGAGTCTCATGGTACTGCGACATCAATGAGTGATACTTTCTTCTTGATTTTGTCAATCAACGTCACGTCAGGTGTATTTGCGCTTATCACCCTATGTGTTCTGATACCATAGTCCCAGAGGATCTTTGCCTGATCGTTTTCTATCACTCCCTCAGGTTGGTGCTCGTAACACTTATTACTGCAAGTTATCTGATATTTCTTGCATAGGCTCCAGTGTAGGGCTTTTGCCACTGAATCATGCCTCTTTTTTGTACTGGTTCTGTGCAAGTGCCGGACATTCACTTGCTACGTGGTTTATGGTTTCATTTTTCTTGTTGCACTTCCTACATGTGGGAGAGATGTTCTTTCCGTCTATTGTTCTTTGAACATATCTGGTTCTTAGGGCCTGATCTTGTGCTACTGTTATCATTCCTTCAGTTTCCTTCTTGAGCTCTCCCCTAAGTAGCCATTGCCACAATTCATCCCTGGCTAGTTCTTTAGTCTGTCTCTTGTATTGTCCGTGCATTGGTTTGTTTTGCTAGTCCTCAGTTCTGTTTGTCATTCTCCTGTCTCTGCATATTTCTGGGTCTTCGTCTACTTTTATCAATCCTTCTTCCCATGCACTCTTGAGCCACTCGTCTTCACTGGTTTCCAGATATTGCCCCAGTGTTCTATTCCCGATGCTGACGTAGTCCTCTATACTTAGTAGTCCTCTCCCTCCTTCCTTTCGTGTTATGTACAGTCTGTCTGCATTTGCTCTCGGGTGTAGTGCTTTGTGTATTGTCAAATGGTCTAAGCTGCGGAGTTCTGCCTTCGTCCATTCGACTACTCCTGCGCTGTATCTGGTTACTGGTACTGCCCATGTGTTTATGGCTTTTATCATAATTCTAACGTTGAGTTTTGACTTGACTATCTCTTTGAGTCTGCATATATTCTTTCCTGATCGTATCCTTAATCTCTTGGTGTTTTATATCCCCTCCTTCCATTATTCCCAGGTATTTGTATCTCATCTCATCTATGTGTTTGATGTTGCTCCCATCTGGTAGCTTTATCCCTTCAGTCCTTGTTACTTTGCCCTTTTGTATGTTGACTAAGGCACATTTTTCTATTCCAAACTCCATCCTGATGTCCCTGGATACAATCCCTACAGTGGGCTAAGGTATCTATATCCTTGATACCCTTACCATTCAGCTTGATGTCGACCATGAACATCTTGGATTGGTACCCAGCATCCATCTTCTTCAGTACTTTTGTCATAAAATCATGGCTACTACGAAGTGTAGTGGGGACAGTGAGTCGCCCCGGAGGATCCGTCTCCTTATAATAACTTCAGCTAGTCTTATTCCAGAGCTTGTAAGTACTGTATTTGAGTTGCACATTGTATTTTTGAGGAAGCTGATGGTGTATTCCTCAGCCCCATGTATTTTCAATCCATGCCATGCTTAGGTTGGTTTTCCTTCTCCTACTGTTCTTCATTACCATTTTGTCTATCAAGAGCTGGTCTTTTGTGTCCCTGCACTTCCTCTAGGTAGTTGTATAGTCTTTCATTAATGATATCTGTTAGTAACTTCATCATTATTGGTAGTCAGGTGATAGGCCTGTAGTGGGTTATGTTGTCGATGGACTGGTTGAGTAACATTGGGGCTGGTCAGTCGTTGTATGGGTGACCGCTCTCATCGGCGTTGATCCCTTGGGAAAAGATCTTTACCATAATTTCCTCAGTCTACTACAGCTGTAAATGATTACCTATCCTTGATGGGGTAGGGTCCAGCTATGGGTTAAATAGCAAAACTCAGCAATGATGGAAAGAAATGAAGGATTAATCGACAATGACGCAAATGGAACCTCTGGCAACATAAGAGCTTCGTCTGCCAGGTATTCAACTCAATTGAAGGGAAAGACGGTCAGGTACTTGGATGTCGTCATCCAGGAATTGACCACCACAGGAAGAGGAAGAAATGGACAAGAGAAGAAAACAAGGAAATAGAGAGATGCTACACCAGAAGCAACAAGACAGATAGAGGATATAGATGAAGGTTGGTCAAAATCTGGAATGAGAGGAATAACACCCCCAAAAATGAGCAGAGGCTGGCGGACCAAGTAAGGAACATAAAGAAAAAGAACTGGCTCTTCCCAACAGAAAGAGAGGAACTGGAATGGGAAATAACACGACAACAAGTTACAGGAAGATGAACTGAGAGACGATGCCACAGAAGACGACAGGGATGATGAGGTATCAAACAATGACATACAAAGAAACACCAACAAAGTAATAGAGGAAGGAAGGGGTACAAAAGATTAGACAAGGATGGAGCCAGATACAGGGAGAACAACGATCCCATCCATGAAAGCCTGCAACACCAAGAAATTAAGGGAGAAGACAAATGAGGTCAATGAAATAATGAAAATAATAACAACCACCAGTATCACAGCAACGAATAACTTGGCATGTGCAGGAGCAAGATTAGTAGCAGAACTGATGGCGATACGAACACCTAATGTACACCACCGACATGACCAACCCAACAGAAACCAAAACAGTACCCTCCTTGAAAAAGGCGCCTGGAAAAGCAAAGCATGGTGATGAGATCTGACTTGAGTAAACTGAAAGAGATGGTAGAAAAAAGGCTAAGAATCGAGAAAACAAGGGAGGAGCTCAACGAGAAATACAAAATACAAAAGAGGGGACTAAACAACATGATAGATTATTATTATTATTATTATTATTATTATTATTATTATTATTATTATTATTATTATTATTATTATTATTATTATTATTATCTAATATGACTACATCGAGAAAATTTCACGTCATTTTTCAGCAAAGACATGTACAAAGGTCATTTAGTCAAAGCAATGGAACTCTGGAGTTGGGATTGTGGTGTAAAACTAATAGTTAACGCAGAAAACTGGAAGAAGTTCCTCACAAATAATGCAAATAAACAGCAACTAGTTATGCTGATACCACAAGTACTGGGAGGTCAGGACTTCAGAGAGAAGTTAAAGAAGAAACATGTGATGTCGGTCTGTGAAGGGAGGTCAAAAGAAGTGATGTCAGTCATTGGAGATGCTATGACCTCTGAAATCGTCTCTCCGCAGTCAGAGCAAGAGGAAACTGATACTTGAGTCATCTTGTACTACAGATAGGCAGATCAGCAGAAAGTTTGTGAGTATGGAGCCCTGAGAGGGACATTTTCTTCCTTCTGCTTCATTATGCTCGCAGTCTGAATGACCAAGTCCTGGTTGACACTGGCGCTGGCAAAAACCACAGACTGTTAGATATTTATAAACTAGCAAAAGATTTCCCCATATAGTAGAGCGATTCCCTATTAGGTCTACATGCCTACATCACCAGTGTATTATGGGGATATGTAAATTAAATCACTTAAAGATACTACAGAAGATACCCAGGTTTCAGAATAATGAATTTCCTGTTGAAATCTGGTGCTTGTAGTATCGGTTTCAAAGTTAATATGGCCTTCGTTTGACTTTTCCTTTTTCCCGGTATTTCAATAAGATAGGTCCGGTCACTGCTCTCTTCCAAACTCCCGAACGTTTCTTGGAACTTGTTGGCGAGAGGGAATATCTTTATAGGTGAGTAGACAAACACCTGTCCTCATACTGCAAACTGTCGGTTCGTACTCTTCATACCAAACCTTTTCTTCGTTTTTCCTTGGCTCGTTTTCATGCTTTTTGGGGAAAATTTCCTTAACTCGCCAATCCTTTTCCTCAAATCCTTAACATATTCTCCATCCTCTCCTCTCGATTCTTCGTTTTTCCTGCCAACATTTTAATCAGTCCTTTGTTGAAGGGTTCTCCTTGTACTTCAATCGGGTGTAAGGGAGCTTTCTTGAAGTGCTCGTTAGGCTATCCAGCTATCAGATAAATGTGACGTGCAAGGCAAAACTGGCTCACGTCCTTATGCATGCCAAGTCAGAAAAAGTGCTTCATTATCTTCTCCGTCGTCTTCCTTATCCCCATGTGTCCCATCTCGTGTGCTATGGTGGTCACTTGTCTTCTCATCGGTATGGCAATCAATATCTGACGGTATATCCCCCATTGAGCATTCCCAGGGATATAGGCGGGTCTTTGCTGCCTCAAAAACAACCCTTCTTTAAGATAATAACAGGTGGGAGACTGCTGCACCACCGCCTCATCATCCACATGGTAAAATACCTATGTTAACTTTGCATCCTTCCGTTGCAATCCTATCAGCCTTTTCCGACTCATGTGTCTTATTTCTAACGTTGAGTTTTCTATTTCTTCCAGGACCATTGCTTCTTTATCCACTTTGTGTGTCGCTCCTCTTCTCTCGGACTCTCTCAGGAGTTCTCCTCTTGTGTACCATCATGGGAATCCTCTTCTTCTGCAAACAAATCCTCCAGGTTCGTCGCTTCTTTGGTTTCTCTTTTTTCTTTTGCAACCACTTTCTTCGTCATACTCCTAGTTGTCACACAACTAGGAAACAGATTCGGGTAGTCCTTCTCGAGTTCAGTTGTAGGACTTTACTTCAATGGTTTCTCTGTTACAATGGAACAAAGCACAAACGGCGCTCCACCAACCTCGTTATCCAGCAGGATGTCTACTCCTTCGACAGCCAATGAATCCTTCACTGCGAAATCAAAATGACCTGTTACCAATTTGCATGACAGTTTAAAACGGCATATAGGGGTAGCCTCCTCACTTCCTATTCCCTTTAAAAGGACCGAATCTCCTGTGAGAGACTGTTCCACAAATGGGTGTACACACTCTAAAAAATTAAGGGTATAAAAGGGGTAGAAAAAGGGTATTTCTAGTGGTTAAAATAGCATACCCTATCGTGGTATATAAGAACTATAATATACCCTTTACAATATACCCATGTCAAGGGTGTAACATATACTTGAGATACCCTTACTTAGGGGTGTATCGTAGGTAAAGAATACCCTTTTACAGGGTATTCTATACGACATAAATACCCATGTATATTAATTATAATTTTATAATTAATATCTATCCCACCATTATATAGGTGTAGTTATAGCTTATAAGTATATAAAGTAATAAGGTCAATGATTTTAAAAGTTTGGTTTATCAATTTATTATTTCCATTACACTTGAAAATCAAAAGTATATATATAATATATAAAGAGTGATGGCAGAAGCTGCAAAGCAAACCGTACGCAGAAATCTGTGAAAAGAAAATATTTGTTAGTGTGTGTGTGTGCCTAAATATATAAATATTATATATATATATATATATATATATATATATATATATATATATATATATATATATATATATATATATATATATATATCTATATATATGTATATATATATATATATATATATATATATATATATATATATATATATATATATAAAAGAAAGGAAAAAATATCATGCATAAATACCTAACTGTCTGCTACCTTAAGTCAAACTGATTAAGAAAAAACTGGCGTCAGTGTTTGCTTACAGACTACTCGTAATCGTAATATTATTAACGTTTAGCTGAATACGTTGTTTATGTTTTTTTTTCCTCCCAGACAGCTTGACGCTCACGCTCTCTCTCTCTCTCTCTCTCTTCTCTCTCTCTCTCTCTCTCTCTCTCTCTCTCTCTCTCTCTCTCTCTCTCTTTCTCTCTCTCTCTCTCTCTCTCTCTCTCTCTCTCTCTCATAATTAAGTACTAATGATAATTTTTTACTTATTTTCCCCGGTGTTAGTAATAATGATTTTTTAGACTATCACAGCCTGAATGCGAAACTAATGATGATGTCTGACAATTTTTATTCGTAACCACTGTTTATGCTTGCATAGATGGACAGTTAGTGTTCTTACCTTGGTTAACAGATGAAATGCAGTGTAGATATTATAATCCCGATGACGCTAATTGGAGCAATTTATCTTCACTGCAGAGCAGACCAGAGTCCAGACGCCACTGAAATTTCCCGCCAAATTCCCGGGGTCTCGAAGAATCTTGAGACGGCAACAATACACATTGCCAAGTACCGCATTTTGTAGGAACTTGCTTCAAAACTATCCATAACTCAAAACCAATATGTTGTTAGTAACTTTTTTGGTGCATTACACTATCAGTGTAACAATATGGTGATTTAATACAGAGTAAAAGTTCATTTCATGACATGATCACACAAACTTACCAAGCCCATTTTAAGACAAAGTACAATAGAGGGTATATTATTCACAAAAAATACCCTGCCTCCTGGTGTAGAAGGGTATTTTTGAGCCTTAGGGTGTTTTACATGTATATAAACCCCAGCTCAATCGTTATACCCTTTCTGTACCTTGAACTTTTTACAGTGCACTTCGTGTCACCACACTATGGTTGAAAACTGTGTCACATAATATTTTGAGCGGGGTTTACTCACTCCCATCCCGAGCAGCTAACATACCTTCATAAATATACAGTTTAAAGGCATCCACGCTGCTCGCTGTTGTCCTGTTCGTCGCGTAAACGTTAGCTGGTTTATTTTCCTCTTCTTCCTTTCCAGATTGTTTCTTCGTCTTCGCATTCTGTGAAGTCAAATTATCCTTAACCACTTGGGCGACTGCTTTCGGTTGGTCTGACCAACATTCCTCACTGATATGGCCTCTCTTGCCACACTCAAAACAGACAATATTAATCTTCTGCACGTGTTTCACTATACCTGAAGGACGATCCGACGATTGTTGCTGTGGTACTATTGATTCTGCTTTGGAACAGTACCAGTGGTACTTCTGCTGTAACTATTGAACTTATTCACATAGTTATTACTGAATTGGTTTCTATGGTTCGGCGAATACTTGACACTTGGTCGGAACGATGGTTGATACTTCTTGCCCGAGGGTTTACGACTGATAATTATCTTCACTCAGCGAAGCGGCTTTGTCAAGTTTCTACATCTCTCTCTCTCTCTCTCTCTCTCTCTCTCTCTCTCTCTCTCTCTCTCTCTCTCAAGAACGTTCGAAGACGTCCAGGAATTCCTCATAGATATTGTTCCAGTAGTAACATGCCAATTTCTTGAAACGCATAGAAACCGACCTTTCCTGTCAAAGAACTCTCCCGATTCTGATTGTATTTTTACAGTAAAATTGTAGCAATACTCTTGATGTCCAACATAGCACAGCTACTGGCGGAATGCAGTATTACTGAGAAGAAAATTGGAGGCATTGAGAAGTTCAATTACAAATATAATGCTACTGAAGCAGCCATAATTTTCAAGGAAACTCATCTGAAACAGGGTCTTCTTCCCAAAATAATAATATTAATATTTATAAATATTATCGTTACAATTATTCTTATTCTCAACTTGAACGTATAAGCATTATTCTCTCTCTCTCTCTCTCTCTCTCCTCTCTCTCTCTCTCTCTCTCTCTCCTCTCTCTCTCTCTCTCTCTCTCTCTCTCTCTCTCACATGCTTGGAAAGTATATTACTACAAATCAAAGTGATCTTACATAGCTATTCGTACAGTAGTAAACTTTTAAAGTAGTCAATGAATTAATAATTTGAAATCATAGAGTCATGTTTAACCTTATAATAATACTTGTTTTCACTCTTTTCGCACAGCATTTAATATCTATGAATCTATAGATTTCGAAAATTGTGTATTTTTCCCCTATCGGTGTTGGAATTAGTAACCACTGACAAATTTTATCTAAATGATATATGAAGGTAACCATTG
>NC_090766.1:28256593-28261593 GCF_036898095.1 Palaemon carinicauda
CCATCTAAGCTACAATCTTAGTTGGAAAAACAGGATTCTATAAGACCAGGGGCTCCAATAACGATAACAGCCCAATGAGCATGGCATGTGCAAAGTTAATCTTAAAGTATTCTTATCAAAAAAATTTCCAGAGAACAGAGGAGTACATCAAGGGAATGTGTTGTCACCTAGGTTGTTTATCCTCCTCGTGGATTTTATAATTCGTAGAACAGTCAGAGATGGTGGAGAAGAATTGGAGTGAATGGTGATAGGAGTTTAGCAGACCTAGAATATGCTGATGATGTTGCCCTTGTTAGCAGAACACCAAAGGATTCGCAATGCTTGCCAACCAGGATGCATGAAATATCACACGAGGTTGGGCTGAAGATAGATAGAAAAAAGACAGATGATGAAAATGGAGTATTCAATAGAAAATGAAATATCATTGGAAGGTGAAAGGTTTAATGAGTTAGAATCATTTAAGTATTTAGGAACTATGCTCTCCAAAACAGGGTCTTTAGAATTAGAGTTTAGTGAAAGATTGAAAAAAGCTAATCAGACAATAGCTAGGTTAAGTAAAATTTGGAAATCAAATCGCCTGAAATTACATATAAAAACCAGACTATATAGCAGTCTAGTGAGACCGGTGTTATTCTATGGAGACGAGTCATTGTATGACAATGAAACAATCTCCAATATATTTAGTAGATTTGACAACAAAGCCCTCAGAAGGATATTGGGAGTTAAATGACATGACAGGATTGGAAATGAAAATATAAGAGAGATTACTCGTATGCCATATGTGGATGAGATCATGATGAGGGGTAGATGGAGGTGGTTTGGGCATGCTCTTCATCCTCCCCAAGAGAGATTAGTTCACCAAATGTTCAAATGGGCTCCACAAGGATTTAGAAGAGTTGGACGACCCAGACCTACATGGCTGAGGACTATGAAGCGCAAAGTCGATGATGAGTGGAGAAGTAATGATTTAAAATCTCAAGATAGAGACGACTGGTGAAATTTAACCGAGGCCCTTTGCGTCAATTGGGGTAGGAGGAGATGATGAGGATGATGAATGCTATATTTTTTGCCAAAATATCAGCTAGATTAGTATGGGAAAGTCATCTAATAATCTTTATTTATGATAATAATTAAATATATGATGAATGACTTTTAAGCCACCATAGTAATGTATTTAAATTAATGAACGTATAATTATATTTGAGCGGTATTTCACCAGATTTTCGAAAATTAAGACATAACCAATAGAAAAAACAACTGTGGATAACTGGCTAAAACGGTACAATGAAGGAGAAAGATTGAAAAGCCATCCTCGGAGATGGGAAACCCCGCCACACAACCGCAGAAGGAAATGAAGAGTTATCTACTCCTTATAATGTGTTAGAATAGGAAATGAGGTGAGCGATTGGTTTCCGGTGAGAGTGGGGCTGAGACAGGGATGTGTGATGTCGCCGTGGTTGTTTAACTTGTATGTTGATGGAGTGGTGAGAGAGGTGAATGCTAGAGTGCTTGGACGAGGATTAAAACTGGTAGGCGAGAATGATCATGAATGGGAGGTAAATCAGTTGTTGTTTGCGGATGATACTGTACTGGTAGCAGACACAGAAGAGAAGCTTGACCGACTAGTAACAGAATTTGGAAGGGTGTGTGAGAGAAGGAAGTTGAGAGTTAATGTGGGTAAGAGTAAGGTTATGAGATGTACGAGAAGGGAAGGTGGTGCAAGGTTGAATGTCATGTTGAATGGAGAGTTACTTGAGGAGGTGGATCAGTTTAAGTACTTGGGGTCTGTTATTGCAGCAAATGGTGGAGTGGAAGCAGATGTACGTCAGAGAGTGAATGAAGGTTGCAAAGTGTTGGGGGCAGTTAAGGGAGTAGTAAAAAATAGAGGATTGGGCATGAATGTAAAGAGAGTTCTATATGAGAAAGTGATTGTACCAACTGTGATGTATGGATCGGAGTTGTGGGGAATGAAAGTGATGGAGAGACAGAAATTGAATGTGTTTGAGATGGAGTGTCTGAGGAGTATGGCTGGTGTATCTCGAGTAGATAGGGTTAGGAACGAAGTGGTGAGGGTGAGAACGGGTGTAAGAAATGAGTTAGCGGCTAGAGTGGATATGAATGTGTTGAGGTGGTTTGGCCATGTTGAGAGAATGGAAAATGGCTGTCTGCTAAAGAAGGTGATGAATGCAAGAGTTGATGGGAGAAGTACAAGAGGAAGGCCAAGGTTTGGGTGGATGGATGGTGTGAAGAAAGCTCTGGGTGATAGGAGGATAGATGTGAGAGAGGCAAGAGAGCGTGCTAGAAATAGGAATGAATGGCGAGCGATTGTGACGCAGTTCCGGTAGGCCCTGCTGCTTCCTCCGGTGCCTTAGATGACCGCGGAGGTAGCAGCAGTAGGGGACTCAGCAGTATGAAGCTTCATCTGTGGTGGAAATGTGGGAGGTTGGGCTGTGGCACCCTAGCAGTACCAGCTGAACTCGGCTGAGTCCCTGGTTAGGTTGGAGGAACGTAGAGAGTAGAGGTCCCCTTTTTGTTTTGTTTCTTGTTGTTGTCGGCTACCCCCCAAAATTGGGGGAGGTGCCTTTGGTATATGGATGGATGGATGGATAATTGAGGATTTATTTCCATAGTCATATTCCGTTCTCGATAGCACACGTGCTATCATAAGCCAATGCTTATCATTTTGGGAGTCTATGGGTGAGGAAAATATTAGTAATATATTGGTAAACATTATCTCCATAAGGAATAAAAAAACCTACACTTACGAAATATTATTCAACTCTCTCTCTCTCTCTCTCTCTCTCTCTCTCTCTCTCTCTCTCTCTCTCTCTCTCTCTCTCACTCTCTCTCTCTCTTATATATATATATATATATATATATATATATATATATATATATATATATATATATATATATATATATATATATATATACATATATATATAATTATATATATATATATATATATATATATATATATATATATATATATGTATACATTAATATATATATATATGTATACATTAATATATATATATATATATATATATATATATATATATATATATATATGTATATATATAAATATGTATAAAAATAATGTTATACTATGGCTAGTGACTAGGAACCAAACATATAACATAATACATTCTACGAATGGCATGTTAATTAACCTATCGAATTCTAAACTTACTTATTTGCTTTTACATTAACACTGTTACACTTTAAAATATTAATACGCGAATTCTGAGACAGTTTAATAACTCTAAGACAGCAATATATAAAACACTGAATATTCAAAGGTCTCTTAGGTATACTCAAAACCAAACTGGGTACTTATTCTTAAGAATTATTTGAATAGATCTAACTTCGGCTCATAACAGGATATTAGCGAATACAATTCCAAACAATGGTGATTGGAATAATACACTCTTCACAAAATAAATATATACTATATAAATTACAACACTTTGAAAAGAATTCACATAATAACTAAACAAATCACTCGAAATATTAATGAAGTCTTAAAAAAATTTAGATTAAGACAAAAATGTTACAATCTAAAAATTATATAATGACTCGACTTTAGATGTGAAATCTGAATAATCCTTAGACTAAGAAAAAATAAATAACACTTACAAAAATTACACAATTTCTTGTTTCCCTTGAAATTAAATCTGAGTACAATATGTAAGTTTGATACTTAATGAAAAATATATAACCAGATCACAATAAAAATACCTAACCTTCCTACAGGGCTGATTACAAAAACTCTAAAAAAAAATTTATAAGTACTCACTACACATGATATATGCGGGGGCACAAAATCACCATAGAGGGGACATACTATAGGTACTGAACACTTTTAAAACAATACTCTGAGCTGTGTGCTTGAGTGAGGGAGAGGGGACATGACGAACTTAAGGGTGGAATTCTGTATCTACCTATCTAACACTGTGGGGTTGCCTTATATATATGAAACCTAGCTACTTCCTGAAACTTCCCAGAGATTTGAGAAGCATGGTTGGTCAGGCAAAAGGCGTCAGAGTTATCAAGTATAGCTCTCTCGAACGCTTTCTCACACAACAGGGAGACGAAACCTTGGTTTCCTGGGCAACTATCACACAAAGCCAGGCGACTCTCTCAGCTAGAGCCTTAGAATAAAAAAGTAGATAACATCCTATATCTAGGTTTTTCACAAAATTTCCAAAGCACCTGTTACCCAAAACCATTGTGTATTCTCTCTCAAACATGATGCAATACCTCATAAAAATATTAAAGAATATTACATAAGCCCTTGTTCGCATCTTGCACGAATCCCACAGCACTTTCAAATAGTTTACGTAAGACTTCGTAACAAACATTCATGAAATAAAAAGTTAATTCTTAGAAATATTGTAAATTCACATATACTGACTTGAATAAAGAATGCAATGAAATCAACGACGAAAGTCCTTCGTAATTTACATAATGTACTTAAATCTACCAGAGGAGAACTCATCTTAAGAGGTGGCTAACCTCTCTTCAATGCACAAATAAAATATAAATAAAATCATTATTAATCAACTGTAATTACGCTACAGTAGACCAGCTTCAAAAGAATACATATATATATATATATATATATATATAAATATATATATATATATATATATATATATATATATATATATATATATATATATATATATATATATGTATATATATATATATGTGTGTGTGTGTGTGTGTGTGTGTGTGTGTGTGCGTATAGTTATCCTAAGTAAATTATGCCAAGAAAATAACGACGGTTTTTAAAAGATGAAATCGTCTGTATTCTAATTTTTTTACTTGAATTTGCTTGTTTTCTTTTTCACATTGGCCTATGTATATCAAAGAATTATACGTATCTCTTTTATTACATTATAGTGATCTACCATTTACTTAACCTATAAACTTTGTATTATCAGTCTTAATCATTATCTGTTTCTTTGTAGGTAGTAGGTTGGCCTGGGCACCAG
>NC_090766.1:28266593-28276593 GCF_036898095.1 Palaemon carinicauda
AACCTGAGGGCGTGATAGAAAACGATTAGGCAAAGATCCTGTGGGACTATGGTATCAGAACAGATAGGGTGATGAGCGCAAATAGACCAGACGTGACGTTGATTGACAAAATCAAGAAGAAAGTATCACTCATTGATGTTGCAGTACCATGGGACTCCAGAGTTCAAGAGAAAGAGAAGGAAAAATTGGATAACTATCAAGACCTGAAAATAGAAACAAGAAGGATATGGGATATGCCAGCGGAAATTATATCCATAATCATAGGAACGCTAAGCACGATCCCAAGATCCCTGAAAAGGAATATAGAAAAACTAGAGGCTGAAGTTGCTCTAAGATTCACAAGGGATTAGAAGAGTTGGAAGACCCAGTCCTACAAGACTGACGACTATGAAGCACAAAGAGGGATATGATGAATGGAGAAGCATTGAAATAAAAGCTCAACATAGAAACGACTGGCGAAATCTAACCGAGACCCTTTGCTTCAATTGGCATAGGAGGAGATCATATAGATGATATGTACGGAAAATATATTTGATAAAACAATAATCTGCTATGTGAATATGATTAAATTAAAACCATTAGGATCATATATTTCATCACCATTGACATGAAATCTTATTTAATGAAATATTTGCCATTGTGCAAATACTTTAAGATGCTTACAACTATTTTTCTTCGTTAGGGCGAACATCAAAGAAATCTAACGTCCCTCGGAATACATCACTAATTAAAGTGGAAAGTGATTGGGTTGGGAGAGATGGCGGAGACGGGAGGAACAATCGGAAATAGCCTCGGGGAAGGACATTTTTTTTTTTTTTTTTTTTTTTTTTTTTTTATTTAACTCTCGATGAGCCTGAACAAATTGATTCAAGACACAATAAAAGGCTGATCACTATTCTAATCGCTGAGCTTAGAAACAAGGACAATATTGGGGTTTCCTCTATGTTTCGTTCCAGTTCAGTACACGATTAGTTGGGAAATGGTATAAAGAATATTTTTCCTCTCTGACTTTTCATTTGGATTCCATTGAAAGATTTCAAACAAGATATTTTAGACACACATAATTATAGAAAACCTTAGAAATAAGTATTCAAGTTCTTTCGTTCATTTTTTTTTCTTTTTTATGAAATTTCCTTGGAATAGATTAAGGAAACTTAATTAACTTTTTTTTTTTAAGGTTGAAATGTTTTACAAGTCACTACCATATCAGTTTACTAACATACTTTCACATACATATTGTTCTCTTAGGCCAAAAATATAGGACATCTTTCAGATTACTTCCTTTTGTAGTATATCGTGATGTTTCTTTACTCTAATGAAGGAGCACAATACGTGTTTTGTATATTCATTTTTGTCTGTGTTAACTTATAGTCTTGGGGATCAGATATATTCTTATCAAAATTAGTCGTGAGTCATTATTTTCATATTTGCTATTATGCTCTCATGGGAAAATATATTTGGTATAATTTTAGGAAATTTATAGGCATTGTATATAAGTATAAAAATACTTACATTTACTTTACTATCTAGTTTAACTGAACTCAGCACATAACACCATGATTTCAAAGTTTAAACATTACTTATATACACATACACACACATATATGTATGCATGTATATATGTGATAAATAGATAAATAAGAAAAGATGTGCGTGTATGTGCTTTTATATACATGTCTTTATGTTGATATCATCATCATCATCATCCTTTATGTATATTGACGCAAAGAGCCTTGGTTAGATTCCGCAAGACGTCCCTATCTTGTGCTTATAATTCAATACTTCTCCAGTCATCATCTCCCGCTTCACGCTTCATAGTTCTCTACCATATAGGCCTGAGTTTCTAACTCTTTTTGGGCCTTGTGTAACCCAGTTAAACGTTTGGTATAGTAATCTCTCCTGGCGAGTGCGAAGAGCATACCCAAACCATCTCCATCTCCCTCTCATCATGATTTTATCTACATATGGCACTCGAGTAATATCTCTTATAGTTTTATATCTAATGTTCTTTTGCCATTTATCTCCTAATATTTTTCTGATGGCTTTGTTCTCAATCTTACACTAAGCTCAAATTTTAATTACCCTGTATTAGAGATCATAGTTCCTAAATGCTTCGATGATTCTACCTCTTTATTCCTTTCTCCTCCCAATGATATTTCCACTTTTATAGCATATTCCGATCTCATCAATGTCTGTTTGTGTTCTATTTATCTTGAGCCAAGCCTCGTGTGATATTTCATGCATTCTGGTAAGCAAGCATTGTAAATCTGTGATGTTGATATGCCAACAAGGACAGCATCATCACTGTATTCTAGGTCAGCCAATTTCCTATTACCAATTCAGTCCAATCCTTCACTAACTCCAACAATTCTACGTATTTCAAAGTCCATGAGCAGGATGAACATGGGGGACAACACATTACCTTGGAGTACTCCACTGTTCACAGAAAATTCATTTGATAGGGCTCCATTATCATTATTTTGGTACTTGCCATGCTCATGAACAGACTTAATCAAATTCCCGTATTTAAGAGGAATTCAATAATAATGCAGGACTCTCCACAAAATTCCTGATGCACACTATCAAAGGCCTTTTCATAGTCCACAAATGCCATCAAAAGTTGATTTCTATATTTTACGTATTGCTGTACAAAATATCTCAAAATAAGAATTTGGTCAGTACAACTAACTTTTATAAGATCCGGCTTGTTCATCTCTCGGCTTTTCATCAATCTTTCTCTTTAGTTTCTTTTGAATAAGGATTCTAAATATTTTTATGATAACTGAGGGACCCTATTTTCAAAAAAAAAAAAAAAAAAAAGAAAAAAAAACCTAATGGCGAAAGATATGAGTGGTTGGAAGTAGCCTGTAGCTAGAAATATTTTTTTTCAAGTAGGCAGAGGAAGGGACAGAGAGACGATCTGAACGGATGCAAGCACCCTTATTATTAAAAAAAAAAAAATTGAGGGACCCTATTTTCGAAAAAAAAAAAACCTAATGGCGAAAGATATGATGGTTGGAAGTAGCCTGTAGCTAGAAATATTTTTTCAAGTAGGCAGAGGAAGGGACAGAGAGACGATCTGAACGTTTTTTGGGCTCAGGCCATGTCGTCCTGATGGAAGTTTACCAGAGCATTACTGTATCTGTGGATTCCCAATCAGTGCCGTACTCTCAAGAAAGTATTTTCCTGGTCCGTCTAGACCTAGAGACCTATGATGTTACCGTCATACATCATTTCATCTAAGCATGAACTATGTTAGTGCTTCCTGTCCCCTACTAGACTCTGGAAAAGTCTCAAGGAGTACATAAAAACTTATGGATGACAAAATGACAAGCTTTTATAGTGGTCTCACCCTATACATTATAAAGCAAAGTTTGTATAAGAGTCACCAAAGTCAGAATGAATTTGTGACACCTTCCCCAAAGTGACCACTCTTAATAACTATTGGATAATGGTTGTATCCGCATAGAAACAAATTTTGCCTCTTTGCCACCAACCTGTTAGGGTACCACGTCAACCCTTCCAAGGAAGGGTTAGAGTGAGTGGACTTTTGCTTGAATCAGGGAACCGTCTCGAAAGACATACCAAGATAAAAATATTCATATTTTAATTTTAATGCCCAGTACATTTCTAATAAAATGAGTGTGGGCGAAAAAGACGCAAGGTTCACTAAGAACTTAGTTTATTAAAATTTAATAAACGAACATATCAGATCACATTTATAAAATTTATAAAATTTGGATGATATGCGTAAAAGCATAAAGAAAAACAGTCAACAGAAAATATTGTTTCATCTACTAGGAAACAGTTTTGCCACTTCAATAGAATTATTAATAATAATGATATAGTCTGTATACTGTTTACATACACTAGTGCAAAAACCCCTGGCACAAGTGTCCGTATTATGCTATAGATTACCGACGTCAATGGAACAGTTCGTAAGGACACTTTCGTGGCCTATCGCTCAGCTTGTAGTAACACACAGTGACTACACGCGCACCCTCTTAATTAATCGTCCCAAATTAATTACACTGTTCCTCGCAGACTCAGAACAGAAGGTTAAAGAATTCTACCTGCTGCTACCACAGATCTCATAAGTTGCTCCACTTGCTTCACATAGTGCATAAAGAACGCCTTGGATGACTACCAGCCGGTGTGTAAACAAGGATGTTCAAAGTCCATATAATTAAAGAAATTTTATGGAAGAGGCAACATTCCTCGGATCATGACTAACGGGTATACTGTCTGGATCCGTTCTCCGAATAACACGGGTGAATTTCGCCCTTAGTTATAGATAACTTTGAACCCAGGGTTTCTCTTCTGAACAGCTGTCCTCCCATAAAGTCTGAAGTTCTATGAAGATAGACCTTTAGGCACTCCACTGGACATAGAGATGCATCTTCCTCCAGAGGGCAGATTCTCTAGGGACCCCACCTGTTGGTGGGTAGCTTGTTCCTGGTAAGAAACGTTGGGTCTGGAAATAGATTCAGTTCTCCCTCCAAGAACTAGACGTGGCCTTCCTCTCTAGAGAGAGCCACTATTCACTGACTTTGGCCCCCAAGACGAGTACAAACAGAAATTTGACTTAAATTCAAAACCTTCTAAGCATATTCCTCATTGTTCATTATTTATACACAATGAGGAATCATATCTAATGACCAAGCAAATGGTCTTTGGAAGCGCTGAAAGGCTAGTTCATTAAGAACGTAGTTAGAAAGGTCGACCTGTAAGGCATATGGTATCTGACTTGTCAAGGCAGGCTTGAACAATAGAATTGTGTAGGCTGCTAAACCTTGCTCCTGAAGGTGAATGAAGAATGATAAATAGGAATCTGTCGGGATTTCTTTCGGTTTCTTTGCCTTGACAAAGGATAGCTATTTCTTCCCTGAAGCCTCATAATGTCTTCTGGTTTCCTCCAAAAGTCTAAACCGACTTTTTAAACACTGAATCTTTTTCTCATCGTTAAGGAGACAAAATCATGAGATGTAGGTTTGCATGTTTTCTGTGATGGAGCGAAGACAGTCGACTTCTGTACTCGCTGAGACAGGGATGGATCCGGTAGCGGTACGAATTTTAATCGTAGTTCCAATGCCAGAGGGAACCACTCGCTATTTGGACACTTGTGAGCCACTATTGCCGCTTTCCGTTTGAAGGATCTCAGCATATCGAGGACCTTCAAAAGGAGGTGTGCGGAGGGAACAGATAGATACTGGACCATCTGTTCCAGTCTAGGGACATAGCGTCCACTGCCTTCGCTAACAGATCCTCGTAAGGGGACACGTAACGAACTATTTTCTTGTTGTCTTTCGTCGCAAAGAGGTCTATCTGCAGCTCTGGGACTTGACTCGAGATGAAAGAGAATGATCCTGCGTCAAGGGACCATTCTGACTCTATAGGTGCAAAACTAGATAGAGCGTCCGCTGTCACATTGCGGAACCCTTGAATGTAAACTGCTGACAGGTGCCATTTCTTCACGCGTTTGATGCGTATTTTCTCCAGACTCCTGTTGCATCCTTAAGCTGTGCTCTTAGCACTAGATCTGTTATCGAAGCAAACTGTAGAGAGCCCAGCACTCTCTCCTGTTCGCGTCTTGATATCCGCTTAGATTGCAATAGTCTCTTGACAGATCCTGCTATTTCTTTCCTCTTCTTAATAGGAATGGAAAGTCGATGGGACTCCAAATTCCAGTGGATTCCCAACCACCGAAATTTTTGAGCTGGAGAAAGACAAGACTTTTTTTATGTTAATCTTGAATCCCAGATATTCCAGGAATTGGATCACTATCTTAGAAGCTAGCATGCATTTGTCCTGGATGCTGCCCACACCAGCCAGTCGTCCAAGTAGGCTACTACTTGGACCCCCTTTAGGCGTAATTGATGGACGGTTACGTTCGCGAGCTTCGTGAAAATCCTTGTGGCTGTGTTTAGCCCGAAAGGTATGGTTCTGAAGGCGTAAAGTTATCAATGTAACTTGAAGCCTAGGTAGGGGGAGAGGTGACGATTAATTGGAACACAAAACAGCCCTCCTTGGAATTTGATGGACTTAATCTTCCGGATTACTCTTTTGTCTAAGAGTTCTCGGACATATTCTTCCAGAGCAGGGGTTGAGTGTTGGAAGAATTTAGGAAATTGAGGTGGAGGACTGCTCCAACTCCAACCTAGTCCATTCTTATTTAGGCTGTGGGCCCAGGGATCGAAGGTCCGGCGATCCCTAAAAAGATGTAATCTCCCTCCTACAGGAAGTATCTACTTCTGCTGTTGTGGACCTGAGGCCTTGCCTCCTTGACTGCGTCCTCCCCTGGATCCCATTCCTCTTGAAAGGCATCTAGAAGAACCTCTGGCTGTTCCTCTGGCTCTCGAACGAAAGGAAGAAGTCTGCCTTTCGTAGGCTGGGTTAAGAACTGGCGACTGTGTCGCCGTTTGTTGAGGTACCAGCTGGTACGTGGTTGGAGGTTGTGCCACTATCTGAGGCACCGCGGTCACAGGAAGTTGTTGTTGATGTTGTTGTCGGTAGGGATTAGCCGACCGAGAGGTTGGCCTAGGCCTTTTTGTCTTCCTCTTGGGTTGGGGACACTCATCTGGAGAAGACTTTCTCTTAAGATCTAGGCCCCTCTTTTTGAGAATGTTCTCTGTGGCGGCCTTGTCTACTACCTCTTTAACCACTTTATTGGGAAAGAGGTCTTTACCCCAAATACGAGAGGAGATCAGTTTCCTCGGTTCGTGCCTCACCGCAACCGAGGCGAATACGAACTCTCTACAGGCTCTCTTAGCTTTAATAAAGCTATAGAAATCCTTCGTAACTGTGGCCAGATGGGTTTTGGCCACAACCATGAACATGTCCTGGTACTTGGGGTCACTTGGCATCGTTTCTAGTGTCCTTTGCAACGACATCGATGCCGCAAGTCTTTCCTTTGTCTCTTGCTCTTTACGCAAGAGAACCTCCGACAGTGTTGGAAGCGCCTCACCGAACTGGCGTTCAGCAATATCAGCTTCCAGTTTCCTGACTGAGAAGGTAAGGTGTACGTCTTTCCAGTCTTCTTGGACCAAGGGCAAGGTCAGAGATAACGGCTTGCACTCCTCCAAGGAGGGGCATGGTTTCCCTGCCTCCACCGCTATTAAGGCAGTCTTATATCCCTTTTCCAAGAAAGGAAAGGCTCTGGTAGGAGAAGCCACAAAGGAGGGAAGCTTCTTACTCAAGGCGGGCACCTTTGAGTTAGTGAAGCCCCTCTCTTTCATCGAGCTCGTTAGTAACGTCTGAGCTTTACTAAGGTCAAAATCTATGACCTCCGGCTCCGTCTCCTCTTTTAAGGCTGGCTCCTTCCTAAGACGGACATAGCAGTCCGGATAAGAATCTTTGTTGGGCCAAAATTCCACTTCTTCCAGGGGGAATTGCTCCCAGCTTTTCTGAGATAACGATCTCCTCGGTTGTCATTGGCATGTGTTCGGCATACCTCCAAGGATTGGTATCCGAGCACAAAAGAAGATCCTTCACGCTGAGCCACTTCTGGAGCCCACGTGATGCTGCAAGTCTACGTACTCCCGTTTCATTGCAGCTTCCTTCTCATTATTCTTCCTTTGAATTTTTTGGATCATCTCAACAATGGAAGAAAGAGTCCTTCCCAGTTCATCTGGGATAGCAGACGATGTAGAAGGAACAGGTTCTGGGTCCAGAACCGACGTAACCGACACTTCGTCGATTTCTTGCTCTTCTACTTGAGGAGTCTGGAACAGCTCCTCCTCCTGACCTTCTCCTATAAGGTCCTTCTCAGTAGAATCCGACACCTCCGACATCCTATCGTCCAATTGGATGTCTTGAAGGGTGGCTGAGACTTCAGAATCTACCAGATTCTGGGCAATTGGTATCTCCACCTGAGGCTGGGAGATGATTGCATCAGCCGATGCTTTAGGGAAAAGGTAGGCCCTCATCTTCTCATTTGGAAGGTAGGGACCTGAGGTGTTTTTCTGAAAACCCCTCACCCAGGATCGTAATGTTTCCCTGGCAGCATCCCTTGACTCCATTGACTTAGTATCGTCAAAAGCCTCGGTAATCAGGTTAGAACAAACTGTACAAACCTGAGGGTCCCAATAGCGGAGAACACCTCTGGAGGTTGCACATGCTGTGTGCCTCCTGCAATATTGATGTCCACGGAAGTTCTTACTGCGGACATTACAGAACACACTCCCGCACTTCGGATGGTCCTCCTGTAAAGAGAAGAAAAATCCATGAGTATCAAGTGAAGACTTTCACTTATATTGAGACATTTAGCTTATATAGAAAAGCTATAAAAGTTAGAAGGAAAGACACATACTTGTATTTTCTGCCCAGTCAATTGCTGAAACCTCCCGAGATATTAAAACTAAGGTTAATCCTATTCTAGAATACCTTACGTAATTCCCCAAACGGAAATTTAAGGTGTAGTTCACACCTTGAGATAAAGCTTTAACATACGGGATAGAAAGAATATAGAAAGAACTTACTTTCTATATATTGTACGGTCTCAACAAAAGGCTGTACAAGATAACATAAGGTATGATGAAGAAATTTTAGTGTTATCACAAGCTCTGTACAGCAGTTTCTGCTAATGCAGTGTGTACTACACTACGAATACAGCAACTACTGTACATCACATGCTGTTGTGCCGGCTAGCACGCGCCGGTACGTGCCGGCGTGCGCCTACACGTGCCTGCCGGCAACTACCCCTGTATAGTTCAAAGATATACTATCTTTAACTAATAGGCGGCAGCCCACTGATTCGCGACTGTGTGCCGGTCGGCAATCATTGCCAGCCGACAGCTGAGAACACTAAAACCCGGCTGCTGGCCGCTAATCGTAGTAGCCAGCAGATTCGGGCTGTGTTTCCCCTGCCGGCAGGCAAAGGTAATAACACCTATGCCCGCTGACAGTAGCCAAGAACCAGAGAACCTCCACCTGCCCGGCTGTCGGCTGTTAAGCCGGCAACCGGATTAGGGGTGCAACACAATAGTCTGAGAAACAGTATGGATGTAAGGTTATAAGGCGGCATTGCCATATGATCTTCCATCCAGAAAGAGTGAACTATGGAAGGGGAGATTGTAACATTCAGGCTTCCAAAGAATCTATAATCTGCCGGGCTCTACCGACAGACATGGAAGGGAGACCAAGGGAGGTCTGGGGTTCACTATGCAAAGAATAAAGGGTCTCTGCCGGCCGACATGTAGTGCCAGCCGGCAGAGAGCTGAGACTGTCCTCCATCCTAAATTATACTAGGTACGGAAGTAGGACTGCAGCCAAAAGAAAATAAAAGAAAGAGAGATGGGGAAGGGATGAGGGTCCTATAGACTTCGTTCTAGCAGGAGACACACTCAGCCGTTAGGGAAGCTCATCCTAACAAAGAGTTGTTTATTAGGGAGGAAGACTGGCAATACTTGCTAACCTCCTCCCAACCAGAACAAAGTTAGGTGAAGTTATTTCGCCGGGCAACAGAGAAAACTCATTCTCCAGCCCGAGAAAAACAACACAGGACAGTCTGCTAGGCCACTAGAGGAAGGAATCATCCTTTCAACATGGACTAGGGAAGCAAAGCTTCCTGTGTCCACCCCTAACCTAGCAAAGGAAACTCTTTCTCTATGCTAGGAAGAAGCAGACCACAGACTAGAAACTCTGATGTTCTACCCTAACCCAAAAAACCAGTCACTCTGATTATCAGGTCAGGACAGACACATCCTAAAATAGTTATACCTGAATTATTATACAGATAGAACCACTAGGATTAAGCCGAAGGATTAAAAAGGGAGAGAGGGATTGAAATTAGTCTCCGGAGGAGAAAAAGAACAGTCGGGGATGTGCGAAAGTATACTACTGGACCTAGAATACTAGACTAGGTAAGATGTGAATCGATTACCTAAATCACCGAAACTCTCTCGTATACAATCTTGGAAAAACATTCAACAATATCTTACATGTATAAAATATTTGCCTACAGCTTCAATAATATAACATTCGGAAAAACTTATATCATGCA
>NC_090766.1:28281593-28319093 GCF_036898095.1 Palaemon carinicauda
GGCGTCAGCCGTACCTTTGCAAACCCTCTCTAGGTGAACTGCTGAAAGATACAATTTCTTCCTTTTTACTAAAGAGAGAAAGGCTAGAATTACATGGTTGATCTGAGGAGATCTAGAGCCCTGCCGGTTGACACAATGTACTATTGTGTTGTTGTCGATGACCAATTTGATGTGTGATTTCGTTTTTGGCCATAGTCACTTCAGGGTTAGAAACACTACTATATTTTCCAGAACATTGATGTGAAACTTCTGAAATGCGATCCACTGAACCTGTTCCGGGGCATCCGTGTGAATAGTCTCGGAAGGAGGGTGGTACTGTAGAGGGATGGAGTTTGATATACTCTTGGCAGTGGCCCACGGCTTGAGCCACTTCCGTAGTAAGACCAGGGTTTTTTGGCGAAGATCTCTCCGAGCAATGGATGCCTTTCTTCTCCATATTCTGTTGTCATCATTGAATCTTGCTTTCAGGAATGGGTCCCTCATGGCAGCAAACTGTAATGACCCCAAAACCCTTTGTTGTTGCCGTCTGGTGAGTATTTCTGAACGAAGTAGGCACCTGACCGGGTTTGCAATTGTGGTAGAGAGAGGGTGTGTTACTTTGGATTCCAGTAAAATCCTAGCTACTGGTATCTCCTTGCTGGAAATACCCTGGACTTCCCAAGGTTGATTTGGAAGTTCAGAGATTGTAGGAAGTTCATGACCTCTTGGGCTGTTTGAAGACCTTCTGACTTCGTTGTAGCCCATACTAACCAGTCATCTAGGTATACTATCACCTGAAGGCCTCTGTTCCGAAGTTGTTGGAAGATGGCCTCGACTAGTTTCGTGAAAATCCTTAGAACTTTACTGAGTCCAAAGTGCATACTTTGAATAACGTAGGCCGTTCTTGACAGTCTGAAACCAAGGAAGGGGGAGAAGCGCCTACCTATCTACCTTTGCGAGATAGTTAGCATCTGTAACTCGTCGTTTAGAATTAATTTGTTTAGTGAGCACGAGTCCAGAATAATTTGAAGAGTGTCGAAATCTTTCTTGTGCACGCAGAATAGTCGCCTTTCACATTTCATGGATTTTGTGCAACGGAAAACTCTCTTGCAGAGTAGGTCCTGAATATAATCCTCCAAAAAGGGGGTTGTTGGTTGAAAGAACCTCTTGAACTGTGGTAGTTCCTGTCTCCATTCTCAGCCAAGCCCTTTTGAGACTATGTTCGTTGTCTTGTTTCTACTTCCTCTGCCTATAGTTTGAATGCCTCTTCCAGACCTTCCCCTCTTTACCAGAGCCCCACTTATGAGCTGTGGCAGGGTAGAACGTGGTGGTAGCTCTCTCATACACTGGGTTGAGGGCTGAGAGACTGTGAAACGTACTGCTTGGAAAATGTGTACGCATTCTGAGAGATGGTGGTAACTGAGGTTGTCGCGGTAGGAAAAGATTTCCTTCCCTTGAAGTGATTTCTAGGCTTCTTGTCCTTGGGCGGAGTTCCTTCATTATGGGTAAATTTTTCTTTAGAGAAAATACCCCACATGTCATGTCAGTAGGGCTCTTATTTTCCTGAGCGCTTTGTCCATGACTTCTTTAATCAATTTCTCAGGGAAGAGATCCTTCCCTCAGATATTGGAGTTGATCAGTTTACTAGGTTCATGTCTGATCGTAGCAGCGGCTCGGACGTGTTCTCTACATGCTCTTCTGGCTAGAAAGAAAGCATGGAGATCCATATGAAACATTTTTAGGTAAGTCTTTGCCCAGATATGGAAGAGATCAGATTTGGAATACTTTCCAATAAGCATATCCAGATAAGAATAGAAGGATAAAGAGGAACAAAGTCTCTTTCTAGATTCCAGTTCTCCCTTCAATTTGGATTTGGGAATCCTAGGCAGTTTCTCATTAAACTGTTTGCCCCCCCTTTATGTCTTTTTCTAGTTTTCCAATATTGAAAGTATGTTGGACGTCTTCCCAGATGTTAGAATCGTAAGGCAGGGCTAGAGATACAGGTTTACATTCCTCTAGCACTGGGAATAGCCAATTCTCCATTACTGCTTAAATCACGGCCTCTAAACCTTTAGAGGGAAAAGGGAAGACAGTAATCTTGGGACAACACAAGTGGCCTGTTTCCTGCCAAAGACGGAAAGTTGGGTATTGGTGAATTCAGCAGTCCTTAACTCCCTAACCAAAGGGGATTGATCCTTGCCATGATCCAGAGTGATTGTTTCCTTAAGGATTGTGTCATCCCTATTGGACGCTTCCGAGTTAAGCCTTACTTAGCAGTAATGATAGCTATCAATCAATGGAAAGAATTCCAATTCCAAAATTGGCTTGGAACCAAAAACATCCATTATATGAAGGAACCCTTCGGTTAAGGCCATATACTCAGCATGCCGCTAAGGGTTCTTAACTGTGCATTCTGGTAGGCTCAAAGCTGGGGAAGCTTTAGAAATATGTGCCGGGGGCTTGGGTAGAAAGTAAGGAGACACTAGGACCTGCACTCACCTGATGTACATCCAATGACTATTATGAGGCTTCCGTGGTTAGCAGGATCCTTGACCTCTCTGATGACGCAGAGGAAAAAGTAGACATGTTGTCGCCATCCAGGCTCATAACTTGCAGAGCGTCTCGAACTTCTTCAACCGCATGATCTACTGGTACCGGCGGAAGTTGAACCGTCGGTAAATGGTGACCAAATACAAAGGAAACCTGAGCCTTGGGAAAGAGGAGGTCCTTCAATTCCAGAGTGGAGAATAAGGGGCACCTTGTTAAGAGCTCTTCTGGAAGCTTCTTGCCCAGCGTTGGAGCATCCTCTGATGTTGATCTCGAACGTCCAAGGAGACGTCATTGGCGTAGAAGCCAGTTTGAGGGAGATCCGTGCACACTTGGCTGTTGATGGGGTCCCAGATTGCAACAGAACATCTCCGAAACATGGTATTCAGCGTGTTTCCGGCAGGTCTTGAACAATCCCATAGGGAAGGGTCCACACTCAGGGGAACTACAAGAATGAAAGGCAGTTAATAAGTTAACCTGCCAAGACCTGATCATTATTATTAACTTATGAAATGTGGGGGTGGAGCCCATAAGATAATGAGAGCCATACAAGACGGCCAGGATGCTAAGAATTAGAAATTCAAAGGATGTCCTGAAAATCAGGCAGGATCCTATCGACCAACCCTAGAGGACAATGTTCCTCATATGTGGGGTTGGAAAGAGCAAATGACTAGTCTAAAACTGCAGCTGAGCGGCAAAGAGGATGACTCATAGCCAACACGCAGCAAGTGGTAGAAGATCTTAAGCTGGCAAGACAGGAAGCAGAGATAGGAGGCGGCACCTCTTTCTAGATGGGCTAACCTGGCAAGGGAGTCAAGAATCCATAGCAAGAGGAATATAGCACAAGAAGAGAGGCTGCAGACATAGAATAATCACTGCCAAGGTAGCAGAGGAGAACATCAAGGGGTGCCTACTCTACACATAGATAGGGCTATGTTATAGGGAGAACTGTGTAGGCAAGCATAACCTACCTAGCAGGTGAGGGAAAGCTCAAAAGCAAGGGTGAGATGACTAGGCAAGAGGAACATAGTTGCAATACAGTTAGGTTATGGCCTAACGAGGAAGGGAAGGGACAGAGAAACACCCAAGGATAGTCTCTAAGGTGGCAGAGAGATTGTTAGCCAAGTGAGGAAAAACTCTCACCTACCTAGGCCAGGAAAGATATCCTACAAGTATTACAATAACAGACATAAGGGAAGGGGAGGGAATGGGTGGTGGTGGGAGACTCAGAAATCGTGAAGTAGCATGTCAGGAAGAGCTAACAGCAATATTAGAGCAACAATAGTTTTCCAAAGGGGCTGCTGTGATAGGGCACAGAGGATAAGTCCGCAAAACCAACCATAGCGTACCAAAGACTAATAGAGAAGCCTAATAATGGTTAAGGAGACACAAGGAGGTCTACTAGTCAGCATAAGAACTAGGGGTAAGGCATTCCAATGGGTAAACATAAGTAGACACAGGGAACACGATTCCAAGACCTGTGCCGCCTCACAAAACATAGATGATAAGTGGAAAGTGAAAACAGTCACTGTTTGGCAACTGAAAATACTATCCAACTCCTAGAAGGACCTTCAGGACTGCAGCTCCCCGCCGTGATGAATTGACAGCATTGGAGTATAGACAGCCTCACCTGACCAGTAAAGTTTGGTGAAAGAAAGATATGGTACAGTTCTCATCTTCCTGCACAGTAATATGGTGGTTATTTAAATTCTGGGAAAGCAATAATTAGCAAGACATGTTGAGGAACTGGGAAAGAGTTATAAAAAGAAAATAGCACGGTTTCCTCACTAAATGACTTGTAACTGACATGTCAACATAGTCAACCAAACAGAATTCGTGATGCCAGCGTACATAAACAGAAGTTCGTGATGCCAGCGTACATTTGATATACTGTATATTCAAAATATACTTAATTAGAAATGGATTAATTACTCAAAAGTGTCCATAAAATATGCAATTTACAAATATTGACAATTTTGAGCAATCACTCAATTTTTGATTAAGTATATTTTGAATATACAGTATATCAAATGTACGCTGGCATCACGAACTTCTGTTTATGTATGCTGGCATCATGAATTCTGTTTGGTTGACAATGTTGACATGTCAGTTACAAGTCGTTTAGTGAGGAAACCGTGCTATTTTCTTTTTATAACCCCTTCCCCGTTTCTCAACAAGTTTTGCTAATTATTGCTTTCCCAGAATTTAAATAACCACCTAATTACTGTGCAAGAAGATGAGAACTGCAGGATTGCATTTTTTGGAGTAAATGGAGAGCTTGGTGTTGTACACAACTACCAAAATTTTACTAGGCATAGCCACCGGCTAAGGTAAGCTATCCTAAGTTAATGCTGATAAAAAAAAACGAACAAGAAACACCAAGGAAGGATTGGGGGATCCCATAAACCTACCACACTTTAGAATAAAAAAAAAAAACATATTCCTACAGTAAAATGATTATGAAAGTAGATGCAAAGGAAACTGAGGGAAATTCAGGGAACTGTAGAGAGAGTGGAAGAGGGTGTTGAGATGAGGATGCGAGAAAATGAAGAATGAATGGAGAAAGAATAGAAGCTATGATGTGGCAAGTAATCGGAATGATGAAAACTTTCATGGGTGAAGGTGCAGTCGGAGGAGTGGCTTCTGCTTCAGGCAATGGGTTGATAGTGGAAGAGAAGGCTAAAGATAAGTGATAATGGGAAAGGAAGTGATAGTGATAGTAATAGTAATAGTGAGATTGAAGACAAGGGAATTAGGCATAGTAAGGATGAACAGAAATATGATAGGAAGAATGAGAAGAAAGGTAAAAGTGATGGGAAGAAAGAGAAGAAAAAATGTAGGGATGAGAGCAAGGATGATCGTAAATTGGTGAAAGTAGTGAGTAAGAAAAGGGCTCGGAAGAGTATAATCAAGGATGGGAGTATGAGTGTGGAATTAGATTCTTTATATTCTAGCGATGAAGTATGAAACAAGAAGGAAGGTAGCAGTGATGATAGCAGTGAGAATGAACGTGGTGTGTGTAAGACTGTGTTTAGGAGAGAGGTACGTCGGTGTGAAAGGTTCATTGAGCATAGTACTTGGGATGTATACGAGTTTTTCAAGAAGTAAGAGAGTTATTGTCAGGACAAGTATGGTGATAGTAAGAGAGTTTGGGCTAGGGAGTTAGGAGAATATTTGGCTGGGTATTTGTTGACGATGTATGGTGTGATAATGAGTGTAGGGATGTTGATTATGAAAGTGTGAAAAAGACAATAATTGAGCAGGTAAAACGTATGAAAGGGAGTCTTAGGTATAAGCGTAAGAATGATTTTGATGAGGCACGGATGAATGTAGGAGAAGCGATATCGATGTAAATATGTAGGTTGGAAACTTTAGCTAGGAAGAAGTATGGGGATGAAGGCATAAATGAGAATAAGGAAATAATGAAGAAGTTTTTGGGTACTGTGCCTGAGAATGTTGCTGAGTTTATTAATTTGAAACTAGGAACTATGGAGGTGGAACATAATTCCATTGTAATGGGAGAGAATGAGATGCCTAGTTGTTTTTTGATGGGGATTGATTTTTTAAAATTGCATGATCTATTAGTTGATATTGGTAGTGGTTTGCTTCTGGAGAATGGATGTGAAGTGGTTGTGATAGAAGATAATAGTGTATTTATGGCAAATTTTGTTTGCATGGTTGATATTACGAGGAGTGAGGATGATCTATTGACTAAAGAGGAGGTGGAAGAAATGCAAAATGAATGTGTGGAAATTAAAAGGTTACGTGAATGTATGTTGAATAGCATTGAGGTAGAAAAATGGCCGTCTGATTTAGAGGTGTATAAGAAAGTTAGTAAGAGACTTATTGTCTGTAAGAATATAGTTTATTTACTACATAAAGGAATGGATGAAGATATATATGTTCCTGTGTTTCCGATGCATGCAGCTGTAAGTATGTGTGTGTTAGTGCATGACAGATAATGACATATGGGTAAGAATAAATTGTGGAAATGCATGCGTGAAAGATATTTTACTCCTGGGTTGAGTCAGATATGTAAGGATGTAGCGACTATGTGTGAAGATTGCCAGAAAGGGAAGTATCAGAGAGTGCATGCTAATCCACCTGTGATGAGATTACGTATGAAAAAAACATTCGAGATGTTTGTGATTGATTGTGTTTCGTTGCCTGTGACAGCGAGGGGATACGTGGGAAAGATTATTATGGTAGATCACATGAGTAAGTTTACGTATGCAGTTCCTATAAAGAGTAAAAGGAGCGAAACTATAGCAAGGATGTTAAGTTAAGTGATGTTGCCTATGTGTGTGTGTAAGCCTGCGAAAATGCTAAGTGATAATGGACCTGAGTTTGTTGGATGGGAGTTTGAGCAGATGTTAAGGGAATGGGGTATTGAACATTTGTATTCGACTCCTTATATGCCAAGTGCGAATGGGTTGGCTGAAAGGACTGTAAGAACATTAACTGAAATTTTGCGAATGATGAGTACATCTGATAATGATTGGGATTTGTATGTTGGTAGAGCGTTGTGGGCTTACAATGCAACAGTGCATAAGAGTACGGGTATGTCTCTATGTAAGTTTGTGTTAGATTTTGAAAAGATATTAAGACCGAGGTTGGGTGTGATGGAGGATGATAGAGATGTGTGGAGGAAAGCAAATGAGAGGTTTGAAAGCTTTAAAGTTGGTGAGAGAGTGATGAAAGAAGTAATTGAAAAGGGTAGAATGAATGTAAATAAGGTGCGTGATAAGTTTGAAGGTCCATATGAGGTGTTAGAAGTTGGTTCGAGTGGATTAAGTTATGTTTTGGATAAGTTGTGTGTGGATGGTAGTTTGGAAAGAGTTAGGGCACACAACAACCAGTTGCGTAAATGGAAGGAGGTACCCGAGTATATCCAAGATAATGGGATGTGCAAATGGTTGAAAAGGAACAAGTGTGAATCTAGTATGCATGAGAAATTAGGACTGGAAAATAAGCAATTAGTGTTAGTTGAATATAGGAAAAAGAGGCTTTTGAAAGTTTCAAGTGAGGAGAAAGTGCAAGGGAAATTTATAGGTATAGGTAAGAATACGAATAAGTATGACATGGGTGTAAATGTGCAAGTGGATGGGATATTAATACAGATGAATCATGGCTGAGTATGAATGATACCTATAGTGTGTGTGGTTTTTCATTAGATGATGTAAAAGAAAGTATGATGAATGCGAGAGTGAGAGATAGGAGAATGATAAGTAGTATGAACGAATCTTTTATTGAAGTAGAAAATGGTTTTGATTAAATGGATGAATTGCTGACGGAAATGAGTGAGATATTAGGGCCAGATGATAGAGAGGTAGATGGGATAGTGCATGATATATTAGATGATAGGGATTCAAATAGGAATAGTGTTAATGTAGCGAAAGATTGTGATAAGGAAGAAGTGAATGAGAGAGTGTAAGAAGGCCCAGTTACTCGGAGCAGAGGTCCCGTTCCCGACTGCGACTGGGTGATGAAAAAATAATGTAAGTGGTTGTGTGAAAATGTAGAAGGATTTGGCATAGTAAGGGGGGAGGAATGTGGAGGATTAATTTCTATTTAATTCTATAATTGTTGTTTATGCCAAATCCTTAGAGAGAGAGAGAGAGAGAGAGAGAGAGAGAGAGAGAGAGAGAGAGAGAGAGAGAGAGAGAGAGAGTTAGTGTATCGATTATTTGTTGTGAGAAAGACTGTTGGAATAATTGACTGTTTGTTTACCTTTAACTAAGTTAGGACAGTAGTAAATGTCGGAGGGAATGCATTTTTTTATTTGACTGCAGCAGGGGGCAGTAGTGTGAATGCTGGATTATCATTATTATTTTTTCGTGATTGTGAATGATAGGAACAGTTTATTATTTATCTTTGATTATAGTGCGATAGTTTAGTTAGCTAGGAGTGTTCGTAAGTGTTTTTCTTTTTTTATTTTTGCAGGCCGTAATTCCTCCTTTTAAGGTTTATTTTGGCCTGGACTGTTGTTTGCCAGCGGAATATATAAATAGATTGGGGATGACGACCCGGAACGTATGATTTTTGGAATGAACGGCTGATAAAGAACTTTTAATCATCAAGGACCCTGCTGTGATATATTCCTCTTGGTTATGATGAAAATGATGATGACTGTTCAGTTCAGTGAACTGGAACTGAATATAGTTCCGTTTGCCACAGATTGGTGGCGGTGCCGAAAAAGACTGATTTGTTTGTGTGCAGAGACACTTTCCGCATTAATAAAGATACAATTATAAACATATTTGGTTGTGGTGCATCTTAGTTCTAAGTTTCGATATTTTTTCTCCGGTTTTATGTGAATGTGGTATTTCTATTTATTTTGTAAAGTTTTTTGTGTTGTCTGTATGATATCTTTAGTTTTAAGTATAGTAACAACTTCGATTGTGTTTAGTTTTAAGAATATAGTGTTAAAGTTATGGTTTGTTTTTATTTCCCTTCCGTGCAAAAGTCCAGTTGATAACGTACGGGGCAAGTTTGTGTTGTGGAACAAATTATATGTTTAGTGTGATTCAAGGGTGTGGGGATTGTTTTGCAACATCCCGCGACACCAAGTTAATAATAGTTATATCTATATTTATTTATCAAGATCACGACCTGTAATCCTCTGCTGACGTCATTAGTGGAGCTTGTGAAAGCCCTCCAATCAAGCCAGCCATCGCCAACTTGTTAGGGATATTTAGATTGTATTTGTTAGGGTATTCTTACTTTTCTCTTGCCTCCTCCTTTCTGGACCCCCTTCTCTTTTAGTATGTATGTGTTGATGAACTTTTTTTAAATTGTGTAATTGTTTTCTTTTGCAGGGAGTTTTAGAGTGAGTGTTTATCATTAATTATTGTATTGTTAAGGTTCAGGTGTTATTTCTGCCTGAAACTTGTGAAATAAAATTAAGTATATTTTTGTGGTATTTTCTTTGTCCCCTTTAATTGACTTTGCAATCTTATTGAAGTTGGATACTATTCCACCTTTTGTGGACTTAGTATGGTATTTTGATGAATACTGTTTGATAAAAGTTTAGTGTTTTGTGTGGTGGTCAATCCAGCCATCACAAGTGGCGACCGTGACAGGATCTTTCGTTCCTAAGTATTCACTGGTGTATGTGCAAAGTTAATTCTTGGGGTTATTTTTCAGGCAGCATATTTTTACCTCCTTGTGGTTGTTTGCTGTAAATTTAGTATTGTGTGAATAATAGTGGTCATTATGGTTGTTAATGTATTAGCACTCCTTAGCGGAGAGGGGTGGCAAGATAGGCTTACAGAATTAAATAGGGAAGACTTGGAAATTGTAGCGCAGCATTTTGAATTAGAATATGAAGTGTCCATAAGGAAGGGTGTATTGCTATTGCAAATTTATGGATATGTTAAAACTGTAAAGGCAGGTGGCGAACAAGTGAAACCTGATAAAGGACTGTTGTCTGTAGAAATTTTGGATAGGCAAATTGCTCTTAGGCAGATAAAGTTTGAAATAGAAAAGTTTAGGGCAGAGGAAAGAGAAAAGGAAAGGCAGCATGAGATTGCCATGAGAGACACAGGTTCCTCTTCTTCCCCTCCCCCTTCCCCAAATAGGTCAGTAACGCCTGCTATTAATTTAGTGCAGGCTCTCAAATTTGTGCCTAAATTTGAGGAAAACAATGTAGCAGAGTTTTTTGTATCGTTTGAGAGGATTGCAGCAAAGTTTGAGTGGCCCCAAGAGTATTGGACCACTCTTATACAAAGCAAATTGGTTGGAAGAGCTCAGAGGGTGAATGTAACTCTGGAGGAGGATCTGTCATCAGATTATGAGAGTGTGAAGGCTATTGTCTTGAAGGCCTATGAGTTAGTCCCTGAAGCCTATAGGCAACGCTTCAGGAACTTAGAAAAAAGTAGGAAACAAACTTTCATTGAATTTGCAAGGATGAAGGAACAATATGCTAGTGATTGGCTCAAGTCCAAGGAAGCGGTAGATTTTGAGAAATTGAAGGAATTAATGTTGGTGGAGGAGTTTAAGAGGTGTGTCCCGAATAAACTGAAAGTCCACCTCGAAAAGTTAAAACTCGAGACCGTTCAGGAGGTAGCTATCGCTAGGGATGAATATTATTTGTCTCATAAGAGTGAGTTAGGGGGAGTAACAACAAATGTGAAATCTACCTAGGGTAAAGGAGGTAAGAATAATAATTCTAACAATAATAATGCTGGGATGTTTACTAGAAGTAATTATAGAAGTAATGATCAGGGTAATGCTAATACTAATATAAATTTTTCTCCTAACAGAGGTAATAGACCTAATATATATAATCCAAAGAAATTGAAGATATTGACGTGCTACTTTTGCAATAAGAAGGGGCACGTAAAGAGCATGTGCTATGAGTTTAGAAAATCCCAAAATTCTAATGGTAGGGCAGTGATGGGTGTGGGCAAGAAAGAGAGAGAGAAAAAGAGAACCTATCCCAACACGGTCCACTGACCAATGACTTGACTACATGGCTGTTTTGATAGGTATTTGTCCTTCGGTAGTGTCTCATCCGCAAATTTGTCCGAGAGAAGACGAGTACCTATTTTGCGTGATACTAGGGCAGCTCAGTCTTTGATCCTTAGGGAGGCATTGCCGTGTAATTTTGTTCTTGAAAGTGAGGAAATCGTGGTATTGTCTGGTTTTCCTGATACGGTAAAGTCTTATGCTATTGAAAATTTTAATCTAATTTGTCCTTCCTTTGCAGGGAATTTGAAATTGGCCATCGTTGATAAATTTCCGGTTAAAAATGTTGATGTTGTGTTAGGGAATGATGTTGCTTTTAAGAATAATTCCTATCCCATATTGATAAATCCTGATAGTGAGGTAGCACCAGTTACTCGTTCTAGTGCTAGAATTGTTGACGCTGCTGAGTCAACAATTGATCTAGATTTAAGTAGTTCAGAATGTAGTGATAGCTTAGTTGTATATTTTGGGATTTTGAAGGACAAACTGAATTGGACTACTGAAGGGCTTATCAAAGCTCAGAAAAAGGATTTTTGGGATCTCCCTATTGTGTCAGGTGAGGTGTCTGATATAACTGGTCCCAAATTTATGATGATTAATAATATTTTATATAGGTTGAATAGGCCTATGGAGGCTGATAATGTTGATTATGAAATTTTGAAACAGATAATGGTTCCGTTTGTTTACAGGAATGAGTTCATATCATTGGCACATGAAAGTGGTTTGGTCGAACATTTTGCCATTCTTAAGACTTCTGGCAAGTTGCTAATGAATTATTTTTGGCTTAAGTTGAAGGCGGACGTAAAGAAATTTGTCAATAGCTGTGATGTCTGTCAGAAGGTTGGTAAACCCAATCAGCTTATTCCAAAAGCGCCTCTATGTCCTATTCCAGTGGTTTCCGAACCTTTCAAGGAGGTCATTATTGATATTGTTGGACCATTACCAAGGACTCGTAGTGGAAATGAATATATTTTGACTATCATGAATAGAATGTCTCGATATCCCGAGGCAATACCGCCACGTACTATAAAAAGTGTTAAAATTGTAGATGTAATAATATACTTTTTCACCAGGTTTGGGATGCCTAAAATAATTCAATCGGATTATGGTTCTAATTTTCCTATCGGGCATTTTAGATAAGATAGCAGAGTTAAATATAAAACATGTGACCTCTTCTCCATATCATCCAGAAAGGTAGGGACCTCTGGAGAGATTTCATCAAACCCTGAAATCTATGATAAAGAAGTATTGTTTGATCAATGGTTCTGAATGGGATAAGGAATTACCTTATTTGTTGTTCACTTTTCCTTCTGTCCCAAGTCAGTCTTTAGGTTTTCGCCTTTCAGCCTGTGTTTGGCCATTAGGTTCGAGGTCCTCTCGATGTTGTTCAAGAGTCCTGGGAGGGAGACGTCCCTGAGATCAATTTATTAGATTATGTGTCTAATCTACGTGATAAGTTAACCAAGGCCTGGAAATTTGCAGTTGGAAATTAATTGTGTAGCCAAAAAAGAATGAAGTACTTTTTTGACAGAAGGTCTAAAGCACGTAACTTTGCAGTAGGCGATAAAGTTTTGGTTTTGTTACCAATTCCAGGAAATCCATTGATAGCTTCTTTTTCAGGTCCTTGGAAAATTTTGAAGAAAATCAGTGAAGTTGATTATTTAGTAGAGACTCCGGAGAGAAGGAAACCTTTTCAGCTTTGTCACGTAAATATGTTGAAGGCTTATATGGAACGGGAGAAAGTCATTCCCGTAGAAACCATAGGGAATGCTGTAGTTTACGAGAACGATAACCATTTTTCTTTTTCAGATGATGAAAGTATTGATGATAATTGTTTTAATGGAAGTGAATGGCGTTCTGATAATAAGAATTCTTTGAAAAAATTTTCTGGAATGGTTTCTCATTTAAGTAATGAAGAACAAAGGTCTTTAAAGAAATTGGTATTTAATTATAAGGAATTATTTTCGGATGTACCGGGAAGGACTTCTGTCCTTAAGCATGACATGGACGTAGGTAGCGCCATTCCTATGAAACGATCTCCTTACAGGTTGAATCCCTTCAAAAATGAGGTTGTAGAGAAGGAAGTTGATTATATGCTAAAACATGACCTAATTGAACCTAGTCAAAGTCCTTGGTCATCACCTGTTGTATTTGTAAAGAAACCTGATGGTGATTTCAGGCTATGTTTTGATTACCGTAAATTGAATGAATTGTCTAAGTCTGATTGTTATCCATTACCTCGAATTGAGGATTGTATTGATCGTATGGGTAAGGCCAAATACATTAGTAAATTCGATTGGCTTAAAGGTTATTTCCAGGTTCCTCTTTCGAAGCGGGCAAGGGCCTTGTCTGCTTTCATAACACCACAGGGACTGTTTCAATGTAAAGTGATGCCGTTTGGTATGAAGAACGCGGCTGCCACCTTTCAGAGGTTAATGAATACTTTAGTCTATGGTTTAGAAGGGTTTGTTGTTTATATTGATGATATTATTATTTATAGTGATGATTGGGAAACACATTTAAAACTTATTAGGGCACTGTTTGGGTTTTGTAGAAAGCAGGTTTAGTAATCAATTTAAAGAAAAGTGAATTCGCAAAGGCCAGGGTTGTATATATGGGTCATGAAGTTGGTAATGGTAAAGTTGATCCTAAGCAAGCAAATATCGAATGTCTTGAAAAAATTTTAATCCCTAAGTGCAGGAGGGATGTCAGAAGATTCCTTGGGTTGGGTGGTTACTACCGAAGGTTAGTTAGAAATTTTTCTGACATCGCCGATCCTTTGACTAATCTCTTAAGAAAGAGGTAGCTTTTGTCTGGACTAATGAAACACAAAGGGCATTTTATAATTTGAAAAAAGTACTAATTAATTTCCCTGTCTTGAGGGCTCCTGATTTTGACCTTCCCTTTTCTCTTGCCATGGATGCAAGTGACGTTGGTGTAGGAGCGGTGATGTTGCAGAATGACGTTTCTCATCCTGTCGCATTCTTTTAAAAAAAGTTGTCATCCGCCCAACGTAGGTATTCCACTGTGGAAAAAGAGACTCTTGCTTTAGTATTTGCTATTAGCCATTTTCAAGCTTGTCTCTCCACCACAGATGCACCTATCAAGGTCTTGACGGATCAAAATCCCCTGACCTTCATCAGCAGATAAAGGAATAAAGATCAACGATTGTTGAGGTGGAGTCTCATGCTGCAAGAGTGGAATTTAGAATTTTCCCACATCCCTGGAAAAGATAATATTGTTGCCGATTTTCTCTCTGGCAGCGTTGAATAGTGGTTATTGGCAGAGGGCTATGCAGTTATTAAAGGTAGTATCTGTATCATTATAATTATGGTGTGTGTGGTGTTGAAGTGGGTACTTGTTGAGTAGAAACAAATGTATCTTTAAGATTTATTAATCATGGTTTCTTTACAGAGGACGATAATGTTTCAGGTGTAGTATACGGGATATTTAAGGTTAAAAGGTGAGGGTGATCACTGGTACTTGCTAATGTTTGATTAATTAGGTTGTCTAAGTTTCTGAAGTGTCTGTCAGGTACGATAAGGTTTATAATAAGTTAAGAAAAGAGATAGGCACTAATCCGGTTTTTCTGTATTTTCAGGCTAATAATTACGCTTCATCGATTTTATGTGTTTGTTTGCGCAGGGGAGTCTTGTGGTGGTATATATATGTATATATATATATATATATATATATATATATATATGTAAATGTGTATATATATATATATATATGTAAATGTATATGTATGTATATATATATATATATATATATATATATATATATATATATATATATATATATATATATATATATGTATATATATATATATATATATATATATATATATATATAAAAATATATAAATATATATATATGTATGTATATATATGTATATATGTATATATATGATAAATTTTTTTGCACATTTAAACGTGTTTCTTTCATATTTCAAATAAGCCATATATATTAATACATTAAAGTCTGGATTCTCTTAATGACCTCGGGATCAGAGCCCAAGGCGAAACCGCCCAAAGACTATGATATCGGACCGGCGGGGATTTGAACCCTCGCCAGGATATCTGTATGCCAGTGACCGATATCATAGTCTTTGGGCGGTTCTGCCTTGGGCTCTGATCCCGAGGTCGTTAAGAGAATCCAGACTTTAATGTATTAATATATATGGCTTATTTGAAATGTATATATATATATATATATATATATATATATATATATATATGTATGTATGTATATATATGTATATATATATATATATATATATATATATATATATATATGTATATATATATGTATATATATATATATATATATATATATATTTATTTATCTATTCATATATATATATATATATATATATGTATATATATATATATATATATATATATATATATATATATATATATATATATGTATGTATATATATATATGTATATATATGTATATATATATATATATATATATATATATATATATATATATTTATTTATTTATTTATTCATAAACATATATATATATATATATATATATATATATATGTATATATATATATATATATATATATATATATATATATATATATATATGTATATATATATATATATATATATATATATATATATATATATTTATATATATACATATATATGCATATATGTATATATATGTATATATATATATATATATATATATATATATATATATATATATATATATATATATATATATATATATATATATATCCCCCTGTGGCTGCAGTGGCATAAACAATTAGAATAGTGCCAACGTATCCCTGCATGTCATGAGAGGCGACTAAAAGGGACGGGACCTGTGGGCTGGGAACCCCCTCTCGTGTATTATAATCCTGTGAGACATCAAAGAAGTGGAGTTGTGGGGAGAGTAACTGCTCCCTGCACTCTAGTTTTTGGGTGTTTGAATATGCGTGGATGTAGTGCCTTAGAGAGTAAAAGATGTGAGACTGGAAGTATGTTTAGGAATAGATGGATGGATATATTGGCTTTGTGTGAGAGAAAGATAAAAGGGAAAAGTAAAGTGAAGTTTGGTGAAATGTCTGGTAGAGTGTCTGGGATTGAAAGGGGAAGAGCAAGAGAAGGTGTGGCTTTATTGCTGAGTGAATGGATGACAAGTAAAGTAGTGGAATGGAAGGAGATATCATCTAGGTTAATGTGGGTAAGGGTTAGGTTGGGTAGGGAATGTTGGGCTTTTCAGTGCGTATGGGCCAGGTTGTGAGAAAAGTGAAGAAGAGCGGAATGAGTTCTGGAATGAATTAACTAGGTGTGTAGAAGGACTGGGTAGAAGGAATTATGTAGTTGTCATGGGTGACTCAAATGCTAGAGTGGGAGCTGGAGAGGTGGATGGTGTCATTGGGACGTATGGCATACCAGGTGAAAATGAGAGTGGTGAGAGACTGGTAGATATGTGTGTTGAGCAAGAGATGGTCATAAGTTATAGCTTTTTCAAAAAGAAAGATAAAAACAAGTATACATAGGTAAGGGTGGCAAATAGAAGAGCGGTAAAAAGGGCCTTAATGGATTATGTGTTGATAACTAAAAGAATGTTTGGAAGATTGAAAGACATGCACGTGTTTAGGGGTATGGCTAACGGTATGTCTGATCATTTTTTGGTGGAAGGAAAACTAGTTGTAGCAAAATAGTGGGGGAATAGAGTAGGTGGATGTAAAAGGGAGCTATTGAGGGTTGAAGAGCTAATAAAACACGGGGTAAAAAGTAATTATCAAGAAAAGTTGAAAATGGCATATGACGAAGTGAAAGTAAGAGAAACTGGTAAATTCGAGGAGGAGTGGAAGTTAGTAAAAGAAAATTTTGTTGGAATTGCAAGTGATGTATGTGACAAGAAGTTTGTTGGAGGCAGCATGAGGAAGGGCAGTGAATGGTAGAATGAATGAGTGAAGGTAAAAGTGGAAGAGAAAAAAAGGGCTTTTGAAGAATGGCTGCAGAGTAATGGTGTAGAGAAGTATGAAAGATATGGAGAGAAAAATGTGGAAGTAAAGTGCAAGATAAGTGTGGCAAAGAGGACAGCTGACCTGAGATAGGGTCAGGGATTGAGTCATTCATATGAAGAAAATAAGAAGAAGTTTTGGAAAGAAGTGAAGAGAGTAAGGAAGGCTGGTTCAAGAATTGAAGAGATAGTGAAATATGGAAATGGAAGGTTGTTAAAAGGAGAGGAGGCATGGAAAAGGTGGGCGGAATATTTTGAAAGTTTACTGAAAATTGAGGATAATAGGAAGGCAGATATAATTGCTGTTGCAGGTGTTAAGGTGCCGGTGATGGGAGATGAGGAAGAGAGAAAGATTACAAGAGAGGAAGTGAGGAGTGCACTAGATGAAACGAGAGTAGGAAAAGCATCTGGTATGGATGGTGTGAGAAGCGAGATGTCAACATCTCGCCTCTCACACCATCCATACCAGATGCTTTTCCTACTCTCGTTTCATCTAGTGGGTGTGACTGTACTTGAATGGTTGGTGAGATTGTTTAATATGTGTTTTGTGTTCTCAATGGTACCAGTAGATTGGGTTTGTGCATGTATTGTACCACTATACAAGGTAAGGGAGATGTGCATGAGTGTTGTAATTCAAGGGGCATTAGTGTGTTGAGTGTAGTTGGAAAAGTGAATGGTAGAGTACAGATTAATAGGGTTAAGGATAAAATAGAGAATGCAATCTTAGAAGTAGAGGGTGGTTTTAGAAGAGTTAAGGGTTGTAAGAATCACTTTTTTACAGTTAAGCAGATATGCGAGAAATATTTAGCAAAAGGTAAGGATGTATATGTTGTGTTTAGGGATTTGGAGAAAGCGTATGATAGAGTTGATAGGGAAGCAATGCGGGATGTGATGAGGTTATATGGAGTTAGTGGAAGGTTGTGGCAAGCAGTGAAAAGTTTCTACAATGGTAGTAAAGCATGTGTTAGGATAGGAAATGAAGTGAGCGATTGGTTTCCGGTGAGAGTGGGACTAAGACAGGGATGTGTGATGTCACCGTGGTTGTTTAACTTGTATGTTGATGGAGTGGTGAGAGAGGTGAATGCTCGAGTGCTTGGACGAGGATTGAAACTGGTAGACAAGAATGACCATGAAAGGGAGGTAAATCAGTTGTCATTTGTGAATGATACTGTACTAGTTGCAGACGCGGAAGAGAAATTTGGACGATTGGTGACAAAATTTGGAAGGGTTTGTGAGAGAAGGAAGTTGAGAGTTAATGTGGGTGAGAGTAAGGTTATGAGATGTACAAGAGGGGAAGGTGATTCGAGGTTGAATGTCATGTTGAATGGAGAGTTTCTTGAGGAGGTGGATCAGTTTAAGTCCTTGGGGTCTGTTGTTGCAGCAAATGTTGGAGTGGAAACAGGTGTACGTCAGAGAGTGAATGAAGGATGCAAAGTGTTGGGGGCAGTTAAGGGAGTAGTAAAAAATAGAGGGTTGGCATAAATGTAAAGAGAGTTCTGTATGAGAAAGTGATTGTACCAACTGTGATGTATGGATCAGAGTTGTAGGGAATGAAAGTGATGGAGAGACAGAAATAGAATGTGTCTGAGTTGAAGTGTCTAAGGAGTATGGCTGGTTTATCTCGAGTAGATAGGGTTAGGAACGAAGTAGTGAGGGTGAGAACAGGTGTAAGGAATGAGCTAGCAGCTAGAGTGGATATGAATGTGTTGAGGTGGTTTGGCCATGTTGTGAGAATGGAAAACAGCTGTCTGCTAAAGAAGGTGATGAATGCAAGAGTTGATGGGAGAAGTACAAGAGGAAGGCCAAGGTTTGGGTAGATGGATGGAGTGAAGGAAGCTCTGGGTGATAGGAGGTTAGATGTGAGAGAGTCAAGAGAGCATGCTAGAAATAAGAATGAATGCCGAGCAATTGTGACGCAGTTTCGGTAGGCCCTGCTTCTTCCTCCGGTGCCTTGGATGACCGCGGAGGTAGCAGCAGTAGGGGATTCAGCATTATCAAGCTTCATCTCTGGTGGATAATGTGGGAGGGTGGGCTGTGCCACCCTAGCAGTACCAGCTGAACTCGGTTGAGTCCCTTGTTAGGCTGGGAGGAATGTAGAGAGGAGACGTCCCCTTTTTTGTTTCCTTTGTTTGATGTCGGCTATCCCAAATATTGGGGCAAGTCCCTTGTAATATATATATATATATATATATATATATATATATATATATATATATATATATATACATATATATATATATATATATATATATATATATATATATATATATATATATATATATATATATTTATATATATATATACATATAATATAATATATATATATATATATATATATATATATATATATATATATATATATATATATATATATATATATATAATATATATATATATATATATATATATATATATATATATATATATATATATATATATATATATATATATATATTTCTACCTCATACTTGGCATCGAACGCTAGCCCCTTCTAATGAAAGGCCAGGTCAAAACCAACCATGCCAAGGGGCTAGCGTTCGATCCCAAGTATGAGGTAGAAATTAATTTTTCTATTTGAACACGATGTTGTGTTGATATTTATCCATATATATATATATATATATATATATATATATATATATATATATATATATATATATATATACATATATATATATATATATATATATATATATATATATAATGATCACAGGTAAATATAGTTAAATTTTATTTTCAAATATCAATTGCTATAGTTTGATGTTCTCTTTTTATCAATAGCAAGATTTGGTAATCTGAATTGTTTAACTATTCAATAATGCAAAGATATGAGAGTGGTTTTTTTTAACGGCTGAAAATTACAATAAAAATATAAGTGAGCAAAAATAATTCAAAGAGAAGGCTATTAATTCCATTATGTAAACGTGAGTATACTCGAACTATTACAGCACACGAAATTGGGTTGGGTGGTTTTGATTATGGGAACTGTATTTACATGTATTTCTACCTTCTTTTTAAAAATCATTATTTTGAGGAATTGTATAGGATTTTTTTCTCGTAATTCTGTTTACAAATACATATTATAGATTACAGTTACCTTTCTGGCATGTAAAAATTACTTGATGATTAATTTTAGAGGAGGAAAATTAATAATGATAATTAATTATTGTCTTGTTTTACTTTCTCCCTCTCTCTCTCTCTCTCTCTCTCTCTCTCTCTCTCTCTCTCTCTCTCTCTCTTTATATATATATATATATATATATATATATATATATATATATATATATATATATATATATATATATATATATTTATACATATGTGTATATATATTATATACATATATACAGTATAGATGTTGGTGTGGTACTGTTATAAACACACATTATGATTCCAATCAAATGTCTCTTCAATGTGTTATGTATTTTAGACTTTGTTGGTTACTTCTTCTGAATAAGTCTAAGTAAGTTAACTTTAAAATAGTTTATTAACATCTCCATCACAGGAGTATAGATGGTTTGGTCGGAGGACCATTCCATATGACAGGTCGATCAGAACTAACTAAGATATCAATATTGATGATAACGTATAGTTAGTTATCTCAGCATTTAATGACAAATTGTAAACACAACATTAATACAGGAAGGCACCTGGATCCGGTGAGACACAACTCTTTTCACGGTTTGTTTTGTGTTTACTCTTCATGGAAAATGTTACATTGCAAATGGTTAGCTTGGTCTTGACTTTTGCATCCTGCTTATGACTGACTTGGCATTCTCATGTAATTTTACACACATTGCATTAGCTCGGACAGCTACCTTCAAATAATTGAACATATAACAATACTTTAAAAATATGTTTACTAGGAGTGTGACTGGATATATATATATATATATATATATATATATATATATATATATATATATATATATATATATATATATATTTATATATATATATTTTTGGGCTCAAGCCATGTCGTCCTGATGGAAGTTCCTTAAAGGCAGCTTCCTAGGGTATATTACAACTACGGCGATATTCCCAGAGAATTTACCTTAAGGTACCCAGAATTCTAACTCCTGGAGCGAGTATCCCTAAAAAAGACCTTAGGGATATCGTAAATATCAGTGGACGTATTCTTGACACGCCTCATAGCAATCTTTACCCCGAATAGAGTTAACACTTCGTAGGGGTCAAATGGCAAGAAAACGAAAACGAGAAAGAAAAAGGGGAGAGCCGTTCGTAAGGCCCTCTCTTCTCCCGTTTCGTAAGCGTGCCCTGCGCCGATTCTGGCGCCATCTGCATTCCTTTTTGCGTAGCTTTACAACTCGGTGTTTTTTCCTGTGTTTCTACCAAAATCTTGGATTTACTCTCATATTATGCTTTCTCCAACTTCTTCTGCTTCGGATAAGTTGAGTACTATTTCTTTTATGTATAAATGTAGGCTCTTGTTTAAAATAAAAGTATTTATAAGAGTTTTCTTGATACAAGAGCTGTTGCCTGCTGGAGGCGTCATGGACGCTGTCGCTCGCTAGAATAGGATTTATTTATTAGCAAGAGCGACGTTCCCAGCCCCCTGCGCTTTAATAATTAGCTGCTTAGCTTATTTAGGAATTCTGTTATGATGCGTTAGTAGTGCGCCTGGCGAAAGTTTTGCCTAGGCTGACCAACACTAGTCTTCGTAGCCTAGTTTTTGGTCCTTGTACTTCCTGCATGATAATTAGTCTTCCAAGTGTGATTTTAGATTGCTTAAAGCGTTAGGCAACGTTATACATACAGCCCTTTTCGAGTAATTTCCAAGATAGTATTGGAGTGAGTTTCGGTGATTTAGGTAATCGATTCTCTTAGTGCCTAGGCTAGGTTGTCTTAGGTCTTGATAATATTATCTGTTTCCCCGTTTGCTCCCTTCTCTTCGGGGAAGGGGCAAACCCTTTCCCTCTGTTTAAGCCTTAGGCTTAACTCTAGTGGTTTGTTTGAATTAATTTTCAAATATAACTATGCTGGAGTAGTACTGTACCTTCCTGCTCCAACTGAATTGGTTCAGAGGGGGACAGTACAGCAGTGTATTAGTCTGAGTCCGTGTTGGTCTAGCATGGGGCAGAGTCTCCCTTGCTGCCTGACACGGGCATAGGAGGTTTATCCTCCTTGATTCACCTTGGAAGGTTTTGGTAATTATGATCCCTTCGCTCGGTGACCCCTCAGACTTGTCCTCTTTGCTGTTCCGGGTTCGGGATATGTTCCCTTTCCGGAATAGCAATTCCTTCCTTGCCTTGGTTTTAGGGAGGCAGCCAGTAGTGCCGGCCTCCCTCCCTGGATCTCTCTGGCTGAGATGAGCTTTCTTAGTTTGGAATGATCCTTAACCAAGGCAAGGTTGGACAGGACCCTCTGTCCTTCCCTTCTAATTTTCCGTTTCCCTTGTGTCAGTCGTCTCACATCCGTACCTAGCATAGGTTGGGATGGGGAGCTGACGTGGTCCCCTGTCGGCCGGCAGAGAGTGCCGACCGGCAGAGGCCCTATCCTTTGAGTGCTGCCCGGTCCTTCCTTGGTCCCTCAACCGCTGCCGTCTGTAGTTTCAGTAAGCTGTGGTTAGGAAGCTTGACTTAGTGTCTCCCCTTCCTCTCGGCACTCTTTCGGGTGTCGGGCGCGGAGGTACATAGCCTCTTAGCCCGGCACCCATTCTGTTGTCTTCTCTTGTGTTGTCCTTGCCGTCTGCCGGCCTAGTGGCTGGCCGCCGGTAGGGGGGTGTTCGCTAGTTCTCTTGCTGTCGGTCGGCGGTGGTCTTATGCCCTTGCTGGCCTTTGTTGGCCGGTCTCCTTGCTCACCTGCCGGCCGCTTTGAGTGGCGGCCGGCAGCCGGGCGCTACCTGGGGTGGATGCCAGCCGGCAGGGTTTACTCACCGCTGCCGGGCCGGCCTGCTACATCACTCGGTTGGCCGGCCACTAAGAGTGATGGCTGGCAGCTGGGTGCCAACCGGGTAGCTATGGATCGGCAACCACTACCGACCGGTTCAGGCATAGGAACTGGAGTTCTCCCCCGTCTGGGTGATCCTAAGTTGTATACTTGAGACCTACCCTTGGAAAAGGGGGTGGGGGTGCTGACCGGCAAGAGCCGGCCGGCACACCACCCTCATGTACTGTATCAGTTCTTCCCTGTTTAGTGTCTTCTACCAGGGGAGAACATGATGTAGTAGGTTACAACACTGTCTTTTCTAACTTACTTGTGTTGCCTTGTACAATCACTTGGTGTTGCCTTACAGGGATGAAAAGAGAACTCTTTTCATCTTTAGCCAGAATGGTAAAATCTTACCTTAGGTGTGAGCTACACCTAATTTCCCTCGGGAAATATGATCTTTGGTTATTCTAGCAAAGACTAACCATTTGATTTTAATGGCTGGTGGGCTTCCACAGGTGATTGTGGGGGATTCACAAGTATGCGTCTTTTCCTTATTCTTTGTGGTCTTGCACGACCCGTTGTTGTTGGCCTTACAGATAAGAAAGTGGGTTCTTTCTTGTCTACTATCCGGTATTTTAAAATCATTCCTTAGGGGGGGCTACACCTTCTTCCTTTGGAAATTTTCCATTGGTTAATCTGGCATAGATTAACTATACGATTTTATGATTTGGAAGGCTACAACAATCGGGTGTGCGGGAAATACAAGGATGTGTCTTTCCGTTTTGTTATGCTACTGTGCATATCCAGTGATACGTAGTTCACTTGATACTCATGGAAATTTCTTCTCTTTACAGGAGGACCATCCGTAGTGCGGATGTATTTCTGCAACGTCCGCAGTAGGGCTTCTGCGGACATGGTTCTGAAGGAGACGTGTGGCATGCGCTGTCTCCACGGATGTTCTCCGGTATTGGGTTCCCCAGGTATGTTTCATATGCACTAACCTATCTATTGAGGTTTTTTCTTTTCGCTTCGCTCAAAATCCGTTTTCGTCTCCCCTACAACGGTGGATTCAAGGGATATAGCTAGGGAGAAGCTTCGTACCTGGGTGAGGGGCTTTCAGAAGATTACCTCTGGACCTTATCTTCCAAATGAGAAGATGAGGGCTTTCTTTTTCTAGGGCATCAACTGTTACAGTGATTCCCCAACCTCAAGAGGAGGTCCCTTTATTTCAGATCCCGTGGATGCTGAAGTCACGGTCGCCTTGCTTAGCATCCAGTTGGACGACAGGATGCCAGACGTGTCCGAACGTCTGGAGGAAGACCTCCTGGCAGAAGGCCAGGATGAAGTTCGAGCTCCGGACAAGGTAGCGGAAGAGGCCGAGAGAGGTCGGCTGCTCCGGTTCAGGTCCTTCAACCTGCTCCCTCAACATCATCTGCTCTCGCAGTAGAGCAGGCCCTCCCTCCATTGTTGGCTTGATCCAACAAAGGCAGAGGGAGAAGAATGGGAAGGCAGCTGCATTGTAACTGCAGGGGCACATCCGGACTGCTAGGTCCGGTGGAAGGAGGTACCAGCTTCAAAGGAAGAGACAGAGCCGAAGGAGGTCGTAGTGATAGACCATGCTAGGCTCATGCCTTGCTTTCTTCTTCGATGAAAGATAGGGGCTTCATGAACTCAAAGGTAGCTGTATTTGAGTAAGAGGCTCCCTTCCTTTGTGTCCTCTCCTGCCACAGCCTTCTCCCTTTTTCGCTGAAAGGGTTTGCGGCGGTTTTGAAAACAGTCGAGGCTGGCAAGCCTTTCCCCTCCCTGCTGGAGTGTAAACCCTTGTTGCTGGCCTTTAGAAAGGAAGATTTAGTAAGCAAAACAAGGACTGGAAGGACGTCCATCTTACCTTCTCAGTCCAGATGTGGGAGGCGGATTTTGCCGGATGCCGGTTCGGCGAGATCCTCTCTAAGCTGTCTGGCTTTCTTTTGCGGAGAGAACTCTTGACAAAAGAAAGACTGGCTGCCTCTTTGTCTCTTCAGTCCACGTTTGAGACGATGACAAGTGATCCCAGGGTCCATGAAACGTTCATGGTTGTGATCAAGACTCATCTGGCCACTGTGACGAAGGATCTCTACAGCTCCGTCAGGGCGAAGAGAACCTGTAGGGAATTCGTGTTCGCCCGGGCTACGATGAGGCACGAGCCAAGGAAACTAATCTCCTCCAACAGTTGGGACAAAGACCTTTTCCCTAGTGAGTCGGTCAAAAAGGTTGATAGGGCCACCATGGACGATAGAAATCTTCTCCAGGAGTGGGGCCTGTCTACCAAGAGAAATTCTTCCCCGGATGGGGTCCCCAACCTTGGAGGAAGACTAAAAGGATTAGGATACTTTCTCGGCCAGCTAAGTCAAGTAGACATCAGCAGCAACAGCATTTGCTGATGCCCTCAGTGCCCCAGATGGTGGCAAAAAACCCCGACCACACTTCAGTGGGTTCCCCAATTCGTGTCGACACAGTCTCCGGCATTCAACCCATCGTTCGTAGGTCAGTCAACTGCCTGTCGAACAAGCCTAGAGGAGCAGCCAGAATTTCGTCTAGGCGCCCCTCAAGGAGAAGGGGTTTCATGGGTGGTCGCGGTCAGAGAGGCAAGACCTCAGGACAACAGTCCGAGCGAGATGATATTGGTAGAAGGGAGTCTCCAACGCTTTTGGGATCGGTGGACCTTCGATCCCTGGGTCCACAGCCTACTCAAGAAGGGACTGGGCTGGAGCTGGTACAGCACTCCATCCCCATACCCTCGGCGTTTTTCCGATACTCCACCCCCGTTCTGGAGGAGTTCATTCATGAACTGTTAGAGGAAAAGTGATCCGAAGGGTAAAGTCCATCTAATTCCAAGGGAGGCTGTTTTGTGTTCTCAAGAAAGACTCGGAAAACTCGGAGTCATTCTGGACTTGTCGCCACTTAACAAGTTCATAGCGAACTACTGGTTCAAGATGCTAACAATACAACACATAAGGACCTTACTGCCCAAGAGGGCATTTACCGCCTCCATAGTTTTGTCAGACGCCTATCGGCACGTTCCAATCTATTGTCGATTCCCCTCCTACCTAAGGTTAAGGCTACAACGAAGACTATACGTCTTCAAAGCCATGCCTCTCGGGCTTAAAATAGCCCCAAGGATTTTCACGATGCTTGCGAACGTAGTTCTTAGTCAATTACGCCTAAAGGGAATTCAGGTAGTAGCCTACCTGGATTTTTGGCTGGTGTGGGCAGCACCCAGGACAGAATGCTTGCAAGCTTCCCTGTATGTGATCCATTTCCTAGATTATCTAGGCTTCAAGATCAACAGGAAAAGTCTCAACTTCCTCCATCTCTAAGTTCCGGTGGGTGTGAATCCACTGGGACCTAATGTCACACCGTTTTCTCCGTCATGGCGGAGAAAAGAAAGGAGATAGCTGGTTCTGTCAAGAGACTTCTAGATTCCGTATGGATATCAGATGCGAACTGGAGAGTGTACTGGGGTCTCTCCAGTTTTCTTCGGTGACAGACCCGGTGCTAAGAGCACAGCTAAAGGATGCAACCGGAGATTGGAGTAGTTATGCATCAGATGCGCGAAGAGATCTGAGAAGACCAGTTCCGCTTCGTCGAAATACTCTTCTCAGGCCTTGGTCCCAAGCCAGACTCCTTAGGAAGTCGGTTCTTCTTCATCCACCTCCCCCGTCGGTGACGAGTCACTCAGACGCCTCGAAGGAGGGATGGGGAGTTCACTCTCATCAGAAAAAGGCCCAAAGGTCTTGGTCCAGTCTATTCAAGACCTCTCACAGTCATTTTTGAGAGACTATGACAGTCCTTCTTTCCTTAAAGAAAGTCTCCCCGCATCGCTCGATCCACATTAGGTTGGTGCTGGACAGCGGGGGAGTTGTGAGATGCTTGAATCGACAAGGATCAGGGTCGCCACCTCTCAACCAGGTGATGTTGGCCATCTTCCGATTTGGGGGAAGAAGAAATGGTACCTGTCAGCAGTTCACCTTTAAGGAGTCCGCAATGTGACAGCGGACGCTCTATCCAGGTTCACACCGATAGAGTCGGAATGGTTCCTAGACGCAGGACCATTCTCCTTCATTCTGAGTCAAGTCCCAGAACTGCGGCTAGACCTCTTTGCGACGAAAGACAACAAGAAGTTGCCCCTGTTTGTGTCCCCGTACGAGGACCCCTTGGCGGAAGCAGTGGACGCGATGTCCCTCGACTGGAACAGATGGTTCAGGATTTATCTGTTCCCTCCTTACAACCTTCTGTTGAGGGTCCTCAACAAACTGAGATCATTTAAGGGAGTAGCGGCAGTAGTGGCCCACAAGTGGCCGAACAGTGTGGGGTTCCCTCTGGCATTGGAACTACGATTGGAGTTTCGACCGCTACCAGATCCAGTTCTGACCCAGTGAGTCCAGAAGTCAATTGTCTGCGCTTCATCACAGAAAACCCGGACCCAGCAGCTCATGATTTCTTTCCTTAACAGGTGAGAAAGTGTTTCGGGATTTCGAAAGCCAGCATGGACTTCCTAGAGGATTATAAGTGCAAACCTTTTATAAGGCAATATGAGTCATCTTGGAGAGAATGGGTAGCCCTTGTCAGACGAAGATTCCGCAGGAGATCACGACGGACTTCTGCTTGTCTTTCTTCATCCATCTCCATGGTTATGGATCGGTAACTAACACGATTTTATCATGTAGGCCTGCTTTGACAAGACCCATTCTATATGCCTTCCAGGTCGACCTCGCTAACGAGATCTTTTATAAAAGTTCCGAAAGCCTGCGCTAGGCTCAGACCTTTAGCACCTCCAAAGCCCAATTCATGGTCTTTAGAAAAGTTCTTCATGTTGCTTCGCTGTTGAACAATAAGGAGTGTGCGTTAAAGGATTTGACCCATAAGTTATCCTCCTTTTTGCACTCGCGTCCGGGGCCAGGGTTAGTGAGACCATACCCCTCTCGAGAGAGGAAGGTCATGTTCAGTTCCTGGATGGGTGAACTGAACCTATTTCCGGATCCTACGTTTCTCACCAAGACCGAGTTACCCACCATCAGGTGGGGTCCCTGAAGAATCTGCCCTCTGAAAGAAGATGCATCTCTATGTCCAGTAGAATGCCTAAAGGTCTATCTTCGTAGAACTTCAGACTTCAAGGATGGCCATCTGGCCAGGGGAGAAACGTCAGGCTCAAAATTTATTACTGAAACAACTCAGGGCGAAAATCACATATATTATTCGCAGAGCGGATCCTGACTGTTCACCCACAGGTCACGATCCGAGGAAAGTTGCTTCATCCTTAAACTTCTTTAGTTGTAGGGATTTTGGACATCTTCGTTCGTACACTGGCTGGAAGTCTTCCAGAGTGTTCTTTCGTCACTATGCGAAGCAAGTGCAGCAACTAAGAGGTTCTGTGGTGGCAGTGGGTTGCGTCGTTAACCCTGCTGTTTAACTCTGCGAGGAACAGTAGCTTAATTGGGACAATTAATTCCAGGGTGAGTATGTAGTCACATGTTGTACTACAAACTATGTGAGGGTACTGGGTGACCCACGTTCACTGTTCCACTTTCAAAGGTGAACCCAGCATAAGTGCAAACATGTGTGCCGAGCGTTTCTAACGCTAATGTGACTGATTAGTAAAACAGACTTTTGACTTTGATACTTTGGTATCTTAAAAGTGGCTCCAATGTTTTTTCTTTCAGACAAACAAGTTTCTGTTTACTATCATACTTATGCTTAAAGTTTTAGTTATCCTCCTCTTATATATAGATATATATATATATATATATGAGTGTGGTTAACCTGTTTGTTTATTGTCTGTCAATAAACTGGTTCTTGAGAACCTTGCGTCTCCTTCACCTGTGAGCATTCATTCTATGTATATTTACCCGGGGATAATTCTAATAGAATGTTCCCTTATGCAAGCTAATACTGCATTGGTTTATGCTTCCCCTTAGCTGGAGGACTCCATCCCATAAAGGGATGGTGACGGATTTACGAGTTTCCTCCTAAGCGGATATGAACCTTTGCCCAATACGTGTTTTGAGCGGAGGACTGGTCGATATTTCATATTGACACAGTGATTCTTTTCGAACTTCGCTTACCCAGTATGGGGTGAGACCACTATACTTGCTTGCCTGGGGTTCATACTTAGATATATGTACTCTTCGAGACTTTCCCAGAGTCTAGTAAGACTCTTCCCTGTTGGGGGCAGGAAGCTCTATCATGGTTTATGATTAGTTGAAAAGATGTATGACGGTAACATCTTAGGTCTCTAGGTCGCGTCGACTGGGGGAAATACTTCTGAGGAGTACGGCACATTTTGAGAATCCACAGATACAGTAATGCTCTGGTATACTTCCATCAGGACGACATGGCTTGAGCCCAAAAAACGGATTTTGAGCGAAGCGAAAAATCTATTTTTGGGTAAGATAGCCATGTCGTCCTGATGGACCCGCCCTTCCCTTTCAATGAAAGGGCCGTAGGACCCCTCCCTACATACAGTATCTGTAGCACCTCGTGTTTCGCTACAAGGAATGCAGATGGCGCCAGAATCGGCGCAGGGCACGCTTACGAAACGGGAGAAGAGAGGGCCTTACGAACGGCTCTCCCCTTTTTCTTTCTCGTTTTCGTTTTCTTGCCATTTGACCCCTACGAAGTGTTAACTCTATTCGGGGTAAAGATTGCTATGAGGCGTGTCAAGAATACGTCCACTGATATTTACGATATCCCTAAGGTCTTTTTTAGGGATACTCGCTCCAGGAGTTAGAATTCTGGGTACCTTAAGGTAAATTCTCTGGGAATATCGCCGTAGTTGTAATATACCCTAGGAAGCTGCCTTTAAGGAACTTCCATCAGGACGACATGGCTATCTTACCCAAAAATAGATTTTTCGCTTCGCTCAAAATCCGTTATATATAATATTTTTTTTTAACTTTAGCCATAAACAAATGAATAAGGATGAATGTTCAAATAGGTACATTTTAAAAAAATACATACCTAACAGATATTGTCAAAAACAAAGAAAAATGCATGGAAAATACAGATCATATATATGGTACATTGCTAGCAAATGATTATATGGTACCCCAAAAAAAATACTGATGTGCATATGATTCGGTAACTTGTAAAGAATAGTTGTCACCATTGTCAATTATACAGATTATTATAATAAAGTAACAAATAAGTAAATTTGTTACCTTGGCAAAGATATAAGTTTAGTGCACAAACATAAATTCCTGGTACGTACACGCACCACGGTTTCGTATATATATTTATATATAGGGCTTATATATTTTATTAGATGCCCATAGATTCATTATTTTAACATTTAGGGATTATATATTTTATTAGGTCCCAAAAAAGGATTTATATTTTAAATGTTTTTAAAATGTTTTTAAAATGCAAATGTTTCTAGATTCTCTTCAACTACATATTACTAGCGTACTGATCGCTTTTCGTGCACAACACTTTTCCAAGATGATTTTATTCCTTTGAGTGAATGAAGGAACCAATTTCAAACGGCTTTAAATTGAAACGAATAAGGAGTTTTGTCTGGATATGGCAAAACGTTCAGTTTGAGCTCCATCTTACTTTTCCTTAACCTACGCCAAACAAAAATGTTAATGGCGATAAATATCATCACCGTAACACTGATTGCTGCTAGTAACACGTAGAAACGAAGATCTGCATAAGTTGGTGACGGGTGGTCCATCTCGGTTAATTTCATCAACCGCTTAGCCACTCGTGCGTTGTATGGGAGAGGTAAAGATGGAATTGTAGTGGACCACGTGAAATTCACGAAGTAGGACCGTTCTCTGATGATAGTGTTAATTCCTCGGACCGTGTAATTCGTGGACGTACCGATGCAACCATCTGCTGCAACGAAGATTTGGGAATAGGACGTGGATACGTTTGGGCATGATACATTGAAGCTGGCCTTGTCGTATCATATCCACGAGCCGTTGTTCAGTCTGCAATTGAACTTATTATCGTCAAAGGGATAAAATTTTATCAGACAACTTTCATGTGTATGGGAGAGAGCACCGTTTAGCATTATACCTAACTCGCATGAATCCATTGATTTTTTATGGAATTCAAAGGAGTCAGGTATACATATTATTTTATTCATTGCGTCTGAACAGTGAGTTCATTTATTTAAGTCTTTAATGATCGTATATGTTTCCTTGTCCGGGGAAATCAATACGTGTCCTTTCAAACTGGATATTACTGGGCTTGAGTTATTCGTCATGAAAGTTGGAAATGGTGATATCCTGTATGATTTCCAGGCATCAGAAGAATCAAAGGGAATTGTAATCATAATCCTGTAATTTTCAACGCTTACTGTAATTAGGCTGTAATAAAATTCTAACCTACGTGCGTCTAACAAAGGAATATAACCTAATTTCTCCCGTCCGTTTTCCACAATTAACGTTAAGTCTCTTATCGGCAACAAATACGGTGACAGAACACCTTTAGTCGCTAATGTAATAGCTTCCACACAGTCTTTAGATTTCTCAATGAAATGTGCAATTTTATTATGGATATGATCTATTTTTGAATTATGATACGTTAACGTTGCCAACAAGTCCTGTACTTCCATAATCTGACTGATATTACTAGAATGTTCGTTCACCAAACTCATAATTTGATTGATTGAAGTTAACTGATTCCTTAGTTCTGATAAAATCAATTCATTTTCATGAGTCAAAAACTCAATTTCTTATTTTGATTACTAATCTTAAGACGATTTGAAATCCATAAGCCTAAACTTGCAATGGATCCAAAGATGTTTAGTGCAGCAAAAATAAACGGGTTACGTTTTTCAAGGTTAGTGTGTCTTACTGTCCACATCAAAAGGTCACGAGCAAAAGATTCTGCCTCGTAAGTCTTATTTTGCAAGTCGTCGGTGCAAGCAAACTCTCTGTATGAAAAGGAAAGTGTCTTCTATGCATTTCATTTAATGAAGCAGCAAACCTTGAAATGGCTCTCTTTAAGCTAGTGACGTCATTCTCTGGGAAAAAATTGCTTTCATGCGTACTTCGATAACTATGTTACTTGATGTAATAAAAACGTCTTCTGTTCTCTACTATAGTGCCATATTTAAAATCTATACTTTTAGTTTTAGAGCTCTTCCCACACGAGAAAAATGTCTGAGCGAACAGTATCACTCCTAACAATAAAAACTTCATCTTGGAAACCTGTAATGAGAAAAATATATGTAATTACTCCTGTATTAAGAAGAAAAAAAAATATAAGTTTCATAGATAAAAAATAAAAAAAAATTCCTTCGCTTCCTTCTCTCTTATTTTAATTTCTTATGTGAGCCAGTGGTACAATTCTCTCATCAGTGGGTTGGGATACGTTTTAAACTCTAAATCTATTGGCCGTTAATGTTTCCAAAATGCTAAATGTGCCTTCAAACTTAGGTGTTACTTTATAATTGAGTCCTTTACGTACATTTACCTGTATGTATACATTATCACCCACGGTATATGTTTTAGTAGGCTTCGCTATTTTATCATGATTCCTTTTCATTATGATTTGTGACTCTTCTAAATTCTTTCGAAGGATATCAAAACAACTTTTGCTTGCATTTATACATTCTTTTAAAGGATTTGATAAATTAGTTGTAGGCGTTAATACATGGAAAGGCGTTCTAACTGGGGTACCATACAATGCCTCGTGCGGCGACATTTTATTTGATATATGATATGAGTGATTCAGAGTACTTAGTACCTCAGGTATTGCAATATCCCAGTTAGGGTCTGATCCCCCTAGTGTTAATCTTAATATATTTAAAACCTTCCTATTACTCTTTCCACTAGCCCATTCGACTCTGGGTGATATATCATGGTATTTATTTTCTTTATGCCAAGGAATTCACACAATGAGGTAAGGAAATGATTATTAAATTCTCCACCCGAGTCTGATATTATCATATGTGGAATTCCATGTTTACAAATGTAACACTCGTAAAACTTCCTAGCGCATTCAATCGCAGTTTTAGTTTTAAGCGCTATCGGTTCTGTATATCGATTAAAAGCATCTACAATTACTAAGAGGTGCTTATTTGCTCTGTCTGACTCGTAAAATCCTGTTAATAAATCTAAATGTATCCTTTCAAATGGTTGATTGGGCACGGGATAAGCCCCTAGGCTGACAGGTGTTTTCATGTGCCCTTTGTTTTCCTGACAAGTGCAACAATTAGCTATGTGTTTTTTATATCTGTAAGCATCGTATGCCAATCAAACAATGATTTGGCTTTCTGTGACATTATGGAGAACCCCGGGTGTCCATGCAATGGATTTGCATGCAACCAATTTAGGACAGTGGATATAAGTGAGATTGGTACCACTACCTGGTCGTTAGTCACATGTGGTGTATTGCGGGTTTTCCTTGTCATGGATCTACACAGAATATTGTCTTTGATTATATAATTCTGCTGCGTATACTTTGTATATTCCTTTTCCTTACGATTTCCTTCCAAAGCATTTATAATTTTTGCTATTTTCTGATCTTTTCTTTGCTCAGTCTGTAATAATTCAGCGCTCCAGCCCAGATCTTCCTGTTCAGATATAGTTTTAACAATAGGCATGGAGGTTGATATATCTATTAATTTAGCTAATGGCTCCGTACAAGATGACACGGGGTTGCGTGATAATGCATCAGCAATGATATTTGCTTTCCCTGGTAAATACCCGATTCTCGTGCCAAAGTCTTGAATGATCAAATGCCACCGAGTTCGTTTGGGGCTGTGACTAAAGCCTTTAAAGAAGTCAGTTAGGGGTTTATGATCAGTAAGAACCTTGACGGGATAACCGTATATTATGAACTTAATATGCACTAGTGAATTAACAATAGCTAGTCCTTACTTGTCTATTACTGCGTACTTACTTTCGGAAGTTCTCAGTTTTCGAGAATAAAAAGCTATCGGGAAAAATTGTTTTTCATATTGCGGAAGCAATACCCATCCTACTCCTAAGTCTGAGGCGTCTGTTGCAATGAAGAATTCCTTACCGAAGTCAGGAAATTTTAAGATAGGAGAACTACACAGTTCATCTTTTAAGGTATTAAACGCCTGTTGATGCTGCTCAGACCATATGAAATCTACGCCCTTCTTCGTAAGATCAGTTAGGGGAGCGGCTATTATTGAATAATTGCGATTAAAACGTCTGTAATATCCACTACACCCCAGATATTGCTGTATTCCCTTGACATTAGTAGGTATCGGAAAGTTACGGATAGCCGACACCTTATCGTGGACTACGTTAAGACCTTGGCTAGACACCGTAAAACCCAAATAGACCAATTCTGTTTTGAAAAAACTCACACTTACTAATCTTTACCCTTAAGTTATGTTGTCTTAGTCTCTGTAGTACTAGTTCTAGTTTACGTAGATGTTCTTCTAAGGTATTGGAAAAGATTACAAGGTCGTCAATATAGGCATGCAATATATCCCCTAGCAAGTCTCCAAACACTATGTTAATCATTCTAGTAAATGTTATGGGAGCACAACATAAACCAAAAGGCATAAGTAAAAATTCATAATGTCCCCTGGCTGTGCTGAAGGCAGTGTATGGGATACTATTTTCTTCTAATGATATCTGGGAAAAGCCTTTAAGTAAGTCCAAACTGGTAAAATATTTATTCTGACCTAACAAAGATAAAATATCGTCAGTATATGGCACTGGGAATCGAACAGGGATCGTTTCCTCATTCTAGCGATGGAAATCTACGCAGATACGCCATGTTCGATCTTTTTTCGGTACAACTATTAATGGAAAATTATAAGGGCTGTTCGACTTCCTAATGGCTCCTTCTTCTAGCATTTTACCTACTTCATCATTTATCTGATTCTGGAATTTCATAGGGAGTCTGTACGAGGGTATATAGATAATTTTCTGCTTGTCCTTTAACCTTATTTGATGTTCGATAACATCTGTTTTTCCTAAGGATCCATCCGTAGTGGAAAAAACATCATGATATTCACTTAAAAGTCCAAAACATTTCTGCTGAATTTCTTCTTGAATGTCTTTATTGATTTTATTTTTAATAGATTGGAAAAGGGATTCATCCAAAACTGATTGAGCGTGATTGATTTCAGCGACGGTAAGAATACGATGTTTATAAACTTCTACATCCAAGATATGTTGAGTTTTGTGAATTACTAAAGTGGTATTTAAATGATTACAGACTTCAATATTGCATTGTTGTTGTGAGCCTACTGTATAAATAGCTTGTGTCATGGACAATCCGTTAGTTTTTAAAGTGTCGGAAAGGATTAATATTTCAGATCCCGGTAACGATTTCTTTACTTGCACTATTAAATTCGAAGGTACGTTCGGCTCGATAGATTGCGTGCAAGATGATATTACGGGTGAACGAGAATTCTGTTGCGTCGCGTATATTATTTCTTTATTAATGAGACAAGTTATTGGTTCTTCAACGTAAGTTACTGTTTTATTTGTCGTCTCCTTTTTATCCAAAACTGATTTTAAGGTATTAGAAGACTTACAGAATTTTCCTTTGATATACATGCCGTGCTTGGCAGGGGCTAAGATAATGTATTGATTACCCATAGACGGGTATCCTATAATTACAGCTGGATACATATAAATTTTTTTTAGAACAAAAAAGGTATCGGCAAACGTGCGCTTACCGACCTTGTACTGAACATGAGTTACGCCTATTACATTTAATTCATTATTTCCTATACCCGAGAGCCTTACTCCGGACTTCTCTATAGGGAAGCTCGAAAACAACAAATGATGTGTCCTCAAATCCATGATATTACGTGGACTACCAGAGTCAAAAAATAATGTAAATGATCTGTGTTCTAAATTTACAGCATATAATGTTGGTCGTAATTCATTTTGACTTATTATTGTATAAATTTGTTGCAAATCTACGGGAGCATGCACTGATTCATTTGATTCGGTCGTGTGTTTCATAGGAAAATCCATTGCCTCACAATGATCTGATAAAACATTAAATGGATTATTTAACACTACTGATGTTGATTTGAATGACCCAACATCACTCTCTTCCCCACTGGAGTTAATTATGTGGTGTTTGCTTTGCTCTGCACATTCTGAAAATTAGTCTGACCTTGCGAGTTCTGGCTAGACGGCCCAGTATCAGAGTTATTTGAAGAACTGTTTGTTTGTTTTTGATTCTGAACTGCATTGACGTTTGGCTGTTTCTTCTTATTGAACTGAGGATTTTTCTTTTTTTTCCAAATAGAACTGACTGGGGAATTGATTGTGGATTTGACTGTGTATTTCTAGGATTCTGTTGTGTCTTACGCGAGTAGCACTGACTATATGAATGAGCTGAACTATTATGTAACGAACAGAATCTCGTTCTGCAGTCTGTAATCAAGTGACCTTGACGTTTGCAATTATAACACGTCATTCCTGCGACTTGACTATTATTAACTACGTTTACTTGTTGTGGCTTTATTTCATTTTTTGCAAAAACTTGTGTAAACAAGGGATCAAGATCAGTACACTTAGACATGTGTTTCTTTATCTGTTTATATACGTCCAATTCTGTACTTGCTGGTGTTAACTTTTTATCAAACTACCGTACTAAAGCTTCTGGCAACATAAGTGTCATGCAAGTTAAATACATTAATCCTAAGAAATCTTTCACGGAGATGTTATCTCTAGTAACCCAAGTGGAATTACCTAAAATATCTTGATACTCGTGTAGCCTATCGGCAATGAGATCTGCTCTCTCTATAACATTAAGCAGAGTCATAGTGACTTGATTAAGTGTATTTCTTAATGTTAAAACTACTTCTAAGGCTTCCTCACCTCCATAGACCGCACGTAGCCTAACTTTGAAATCGTCCCATGTAACTGCCTCTTGAAATGAAACTCCCCTCAAGTACGCACTCGCATCTCCTTTAGAAAAGTCTATAAAACTTTTAGCTTCTTGCAATTGTACAAATGGGTCTATAATTTGTTTAGCATTTAAATGGGCGTTGACAGAAGAAATCCACGACTCAACATTCTGAGGTAAGAACCCATTGACTCGACCTTGAAAAGTAAGGATAGCTGATGGAGCATTTACTAACATAACAATGGGAGCGGGGTGTCATGTTTACTTTAACTTATTTTTCGTCTCTTCGATTCCTTGCAATCCTATCAAAATCTCTATATAAATACAGACGTCCACTGTGTAAACTCATAAGCACTATTCCATAAAGATTATAACAATCCCCCTTTACAATGATACTAATATAAAGATATTTCCGGAGAACTTTTGAAAGAAAACGGAATTAGCACAGAGAGAAAAAAAATTCTAGACGAGAATTCGAAGTTGAATATAGTTTCCTTTAATGAAAGAAAAAATGAAGATTAGCAAACAACTCACCCCAGCAATAATGGACAATCGACTCGTGATAACAACACTTCACTGTCTAAAACTGAAATGAATAAAGAAATGTACTTAGCTGAGTTTATATGGGCGAAGGGCGATGTCGTCATTTCCTCTCTCACTGGTTTGCGAGAGTTTTGCTGTTTGGGTGAATGTTTTCGGTCCGATTTCCCGTTGTAATGTTGAACGTAGTGTTTCCTGGATATGATTCTTGAATGTTTAATAAACGTTGAA
>NC_090766.1:28324093-28334093 GCF_036898095.1 Palaemon carinicauda
ATTTTACTTGTTCTAGGTTAGTCCATATCGTCGTTTGATACTTCTATGCTTTCCATATTTATATTTGTGTAATGGTAGAGGCAGGTTATCAGGATTAGGCAATTTCGAATCAAGCAAATTTCCCCTAATTCAGGCCGGAATATTTTTTTTTCAAACAGGCGCTGAATACTATAAGTATCAAAATAGATTTTATTATAAATCATTTGGTAATATTCATATAGCTAATTATAGGTGAACAGGATGATCAAATCACCACAATCATATATGTTGTTGTTGGGGTATTAAAGCCAACACTTGTTGTTGGCACGGGCCTTTCCCTTGGTTGGCCCGTAGGTGATCTGTAAAAATTTATAAGGTAGTTGCATTAATGGAAATTTGAAAGGTTTTTAGTAGTAGAAAAAGATGTGGATAGGGTAAGGATGATGGTGGTAGTGGTAGAGGGCCATCATTTCTCGGATAGTGGTAGTTTGAAAAGTGGGGGTGTAAGGCTTTTGAAGATTAGAGAAAAATTGTGCAGGTGGGGTTGTCCAAACCTTTACTCCCTAGGGTCCCTGCAGAGAGATTTTTAAGTGGTAGATTAGTTGAGAAGTGAAAGGGGGTGATGTGAATAGAGCCTTACAATGAGGGGATGAGATGGTGCATGGAATGAGGAGGTCTTACCTTGGTGGAGGTAGTGTTGAAAGCAACTGTGCATGTGTGTCTATGCTTTCGACAATTGCTTTTGCCAGTGTGGCTGCCTCTTTCATGGCATGTGGTGTGTTGATGTCTACAAGTAGATCACCTCGTAGCTGTGCTGTTTCTCTGCATTCTAGTAGGTAGTGCAGGAGAGGTTGTTGTGGTATGACATCACAGTGTTCACACCTTGTCTGGATGTCATCTAGGAGTTCCCAGTTTGCTTTGTAACCCAGCCGGAGTCTGTGTATGCATACTGCCAGTTTTCTTGGGGTGTATCTGTCTATGGGAGGGGGTTCTAGTTCCGATGCCCATTTGTACCATGTTGCAGAGGGAGAGCCATTCTCTATCCTCATATGTAGTTCCTTGATTAGGTTGTTCTTGAGCTGTGTCTTTATTTTGCTTTTGATTTGTTGCAGTGCAGGCTGTATGTGCACCTGTACATTGTGAATGTGTTTGGTGCTTTTGGCTAGCTCATCAGCCTTTTCATTCCCTGGTATCCCGATGTGACTGGGGATCCAGTTTATAGTTACTAGTCTGTTTCTTTCATTATGTTGATGTAAGAGGATTTAAATGTCCGCTATCAGGGATTTGTTTTCTTTGTTTTTGTCCTGCTGTAGGACCTGCACTGAGGATCGTGAGTCAGTATGGATGACTACTGGTCCTTCCTCATTTTCAATAGAGTATTTTAATGCTTGCTGTATTGCGACAAGCTCTGTCTGCAGGGTGGAGACATTGTTGGATGTTCTCCAGCAAGCTGTGAACTTGCAGGAGTGAACTGCCGCTCCTGCTGTTTGGGTTCCAGGATCTACTGTACCATCAGTATAGTAGATCTGTGCCCCTGTTGTTTCTACTGAGGTTATAGCTGCTTCTGCTGCGTTTCTGAGTTCTTCTATTGTGCAGTTTTCTTTTGCCCTTGGGAGTTTGGTGTAGTTGAATTTAGCAACTTGTTTTTTCCATGGTGGAATGTGTATAGTACTTTGTGCTGTGTCAGGTTTTAATTGTAGGATTGTTTCTGTAAGGCCAAGTCTTTTGATGTTATCGCTATGGTCTTTGCCATAAGAATCTGGGGTTTGTACTTCAGGATGTTTGGATAGTTCCTCTCTTACTCGTCTTTTGGTGATTGAGTCTCTGTCTGACAGGAACATCTTTGCAACTATGCTTGCATTTCTTAGTGCAATTCTGTCTTCGAGGGTTGGTAGTCCGGTTTCCAACCTTAGGTTGCAAAGTCTTGTCCACATTGGGGCACCCAACATGAGCCTCATGGCATTGTTTTGAATCACTTCAATTGTGCTTGTTTGTAGATCTGTTAGTCCCAGGAGTGTTGGGGCGGCATAGTCTACTAGTGATCTGGAACAGGCTAGATAGTATTTCTTTTGGATGTGTTCATTTGCTCCATCCTTGAGCCTGCACATATATCTCATAGCTGCATTTCTGGCATTTGTTCTTTCCTTGAGATTTTTTATCTCTTGCTTGAAAGTGAGCTGTTTGTCTATTATTACCCCGAGGTATGTGTATCGGTCCACCCATTCTAGGGGTTCCATTCCTATTGTGAGTGGTTGTACGGGGTTTGGGGCTTTGATTGTCATTGCTTTTGTTTTGGCAATGTTAATTTTTAGTCCAAGCTCATTGGATTTGTGGCTGATGGCATTGAGTGCTCTTTGCATTTTTATTGTCCTGACTGGCCCTCGAGCTATTACACATACATCATCTGCATAGATAAATATATTAACTCCTTCAGGTAGCTGAAGTGAGGCTATATTTTCCATGAGGATGTTGAAAAGGAGGGGGCTTAGAATTCCTCCTTGTGGCGTACCATTTTCCAATTCATGATATGTGGATATCACTCCTTGAAATTTGACTCTGGCTTGCCTTCCTAGCATGTAGTTTTTAGTCCATGCTAGTAGGTGTCCTTTGACTCCTTTTTTGGCTACTGATTGCAGCACTGCAACTGGGCTTGCAAGCTCGAAGGCTTTTTCAAAGTCTATGAAGACTATTGTTGCCTTGTTCTGATTTATGCAGCTTAATACATCTGTGATGCATTCAGAGGTTCCAATTCCCTCCTGATATGCATATAGCTGCTTGTTTAGGGGGCCAATTTTGTACTTTAATCTGTTTAAGACCATTTTTTCTCCTGTTTTTTCTATACAGGATACCAAGGCTATTGGCCTGGGATTTGTTGGATCCTTTGGCTTGGGGATTGGCTGTGTATCTTGTTGACTCCAGGTTTGAGGCCTTATGTGCTCTAGGTGTGTTTTGTTCAGTAATCTTAGGAATGCAGTTTCTCCTGCTGGACCCATGTGTTTGATCATTGTGTAGGTGATTTTGTCAGCTCCAGGTGCAGTGTCTTTCCCTGTCTTTTGTACTGCTCTTAGCTCCTCAACTGTGTATGGGGTGTCTGTGTCATCCTGCTGAAGGCAGGCTGTGTTGATCTCTTCCCATCTTGATGGTGCCAGTTGCTCTTGTTGCATTCTGGTTTCGGGGGAGAGATTGATTGACAGTGTTCTGTTTGCAAAGGATGTTGCAATTCTTTCAGCCTCCTCATGTGGGTGTGGGTGTGTGGCAATTGGTGTCTTTCTCTTTTTTCCGGCTACTCTGCCTAGCCATTTCCAAAGCTGAGTTAGATTGGTGTATCCTGACAGGCTTGAACACCATTCCATCCATTTTTCAATTCTGATTTCATGGATTCTTTCATTTGTTTCAGTTTTGACTGTTTGTAGTAGCTCTCTGTTTTCTACTGTGGATCTTCTTCTGTATATTTTTGTGACTCTGTTTAGTCTGGTTTTTAGTCTTCTGACTTCTGGGCAGTAGTACCAGGAGTCTTTGTAAGTGTAACTACCTTGTGTTGTTTTTAGTGGCATAGCTCTGTTGGCTGCATTGTGAAAGGCCTCAACTAGGTCTTTTTCTAGTTGGTCTATGTCCTCTGGAGGAGCGTAGCTGATTGCCCATTCCTCTATGGTTGTTTGAAAGCAGACCCAGTCTGCTAGGTCCTGGTTCCATCTTGGTGGGGGTGGTGGGATTGGAGGTAGTTGTTGTAAGTCCAATTCTGTCACTGTGGCAAAGTGATCACTTATCAGGGTTGAGTGTACTTGCCACTTGGTTAGGTGATTAATGGCTGTTGTGGCAAAAGTCAGATCTAGTCTTCCACCTCTTATGTGTGTAGGTTGCCCTGTGTTTAGGAGGGAGACTCCCTCAAATTCATCAAGGGCGAAAGCTATGTGTTCCCCTGAGGGGTTTGTCCTTGATGGGGATGATAGTATGGGGTGATGTGCATTAAAATCCCCGCAGATAATTGTAGGTGTTCTTTCTGTGTGAGCAAAGAGTTGAGTTAGTTGTAACTCTCCTGTATCCTCCCTATGTAATTTTCTGTATATGTTGTATATGTCTATTTTTTGATTCAGTAATGTTATTGTTACTGCTAGTGTCTCTATGTTGGTGCCACAGGGAATAGGGTTGTGTAACCTTGTTGTTGGTATGCTAGTTTTAACTAATGTAGCTAGTCCTCTGTCTGTGCCTATCTGTGGTGCGATGTAGGCATTGTAGCCTGGGATTTTTAGTTTCTTTCCTGCTGGAAGATTGGTTTCTTGTAGCAGGATGACATCTACATTCTCAGTTTTGCATATTGCAATTAGGGAGGAGATCTTTGATCTAACACCGGCTGAGTTCCAGTTCAGAACTCTTACTCCATGGTGTAGGTTGAAGAGTATTGTCTTGGGTCCCTAGGGGCAAAGGCAATTGCCTTGACCTCGGAGGATGAAGTGGATGAGGTGGATGGGGTGAGAGTGGATGATGGGATGATGGATGGGGTGAGTGGTATGATAGGTGCGGGGACTGAAGTGGAGGATGTGGAAGGTACGGGTGATTGAGGTGATGGAATGGTAGGTGTGGTTGGTGAGGAGTGAGAAGTGATCTCCTGGATAGCAAGAGAGGGGGATTGGGAGGACTTATTCCTGGAGAGCAAGTCTTTTAGGACTTGTTCAATGCTGGTAGCAATTGTTGCAGCATTGATTTTTCCAGTCACGGCCTGAGTGACTAGTTCGGTCAATTTATCCTTTAGGACCGTGGTCTTTATGAAGATGGTCCTAGGCAGTGGTTTCGGACCTTGGGTTGGAGCCTTGGAGGTAGATCTGGCTCTGGGTTTAGATACTGACCTGGTTCTTGTTCTGGAGTTGGAGTGCCTGTTTAGCTCCTCCTGGGTATAAAATCTCCTTCTGGGTAGAGGTTTGGGGGCCGCTCTTCCTCTAGATGGGTCCCTTTTGTCTTTGGGGAGGGCAGCAATTACTCTTGCTACCCTTTCAGGGCATCCCCAGGCCATTGCAGTATGCCCTTTCTTGCAGTTTGAACACTTTTTGACTGTGGGTATTCCAGCAGCCTTCTTGTCAATGCACTCCTGTGTGGGGTGCTTAAGGCTGCAGACAGCACAGGTTGGGACCTTTGCTTGGCATTGGTCCTTGTGATGCCCATACTTCTGGCAGTTGTAACATCTGAGGGGATCTGGGTAGTATTTGTTGACCCTGAAGCTGCCAAAGATGCCTAGGTCGACTCTTCGTGGGTGTGGACCCTTAAATGTCACCAGTATGGCTTTTACTATCCATTAGGATCCGAATTTCACATTGTATTTCGAAGAACAGAGTTTTTCTAAGGTATTTAACTAAGTTACCTGATTTATGAGGTTATTTATAGTAAATTATCATGTCTGAAATTAAAAATCTATTTTGGGTCCAAAAAGGGAAGAAAATATGAAATAAGAAACGAAAATTGTGGTCACTGTAATTGTTATCATAAGAGAATTTTATTCCGAATTAATAAAACATCACGAACATATTTTACTGCACACACATGGTAAAATCGGAATTGTGTTTCCTTTTATTAAATTATACAGTTTTGCTTAGAACAGATGAGGTAATTTTAGTGGTGGTTAACTTCTCAAACTTAGTAGTCAGAACTTTGTTGTTACTCATCAGTGGAGAAAAAAAAAGGTCGTAAGAATTCATAATTAGGAAACAAATTGCAAACCAGGAACTGGGCACTTTGTTATGATAAGCAAGTGTTTCTCCCCCACCTTTCTGAGTCTCTCTCTCTCTCTCTCTCTCTCTCTCTCTCTCTCTCTCTGAAATATGACGGATGATATATATTTACAAATACATATACATGCGGGGTATGACTACTCCATCTGCCCCCTCCTTAAGGGACGGCGAAACTGAGCGTGATCGGATATATATATATATATATATATATATATATATATATATATATATATATATATATATATATACATATGTGTGTGTGTAAGTATATGTAGATATATATATATATATATATATATATATATATATATATATATATATATATATATATGTGTGTGTGTGTGTGTAATTATATGTAGATATATATATATATATACATATATATATATATATATATATATATATATATATATATATATATATAAATATATATATATATATATATATATATATATATATATATATATACAGTATATATATATATATATATATATATATATATATATATATATATATATATATATGTGTGTGTGTGTGTGTGTGTGTGTATGTGTGTGTAAATATATGTAAAAATATATATATATATATATATATATATATATATATATATATATATATATATATTACATAAATATTTCTTGAAACCACATATTCTGTAGCATAATAATATTCCATAGAGTTGACAAATCCCGTTTTAAATTTACACTAAATAGATTAACTACTGGAATAAATATAAAACATCAATTGTATTTTTCAGTGTTTTATTTAGTATTTTGACAGTTTAAATATGGATATGAGTGCAGGATTATGAATGATATTCTGTGACAAACGTTATAGATTTCTATAGGGTAATTGAATCACCAACACATCTGTAATTATGATCAGGTGTGTAATTCGAAAAGGAATTTAAGAAAAAATGGTTATATAATATTTCTGATATGATATCCCCTCACAACACGTGTTACAAAAAGGTGTGTATAATTCTTATCACAAACAGTACCTCAATTGAAACAGGAACTGGAAGTCTTTCGTGACTTTTGCTAATTTTGTTAACATTCAATATTTCAATAGTTAAAATCAGCCCATGTCCACTTCCTTCCATCCGGGTTTTAAAAAGTAAATTCATAGATTTTCTTTAATAAAAGCAACAGAAAAATAGACTTATTTGATAATTATGACTGTAATATAATGCTTTTGTTTGTGTTTCCTTTTGAAAGGAAGGGCCTTGGTTTAATTCATTATTGCTGCGTACACAAATACCTCGTAGAATCTCAGAGAGCTAGTATTTGTTGAAAGTGTTTGGATACTAAGATACCTTCCTTGGACGCCGAAAGAGTGGCAGAAAAGAAACCCCTCTGAGGATGAGTAAAGTCCGTCGTATGTTGCAAATAATGTATAGGTTGTGAAATTTCCAGAGGGGATATATTCCATTCCGACACGTACCTAAAAGGAAATTAGATTTAGCAAAACATTTTATACTCTTGTCTACTAAAGAATTTTTTTTTTTTTTTAATTTTCCTACGACACTTATGTCAACTTAATAATATTTTGAGTTTGTTAATGCACCTTTGCTCTCGTATTCTCACAGACTATCAATCACCCCACTACAGAAACTGTCCCCACTGCTGACGAGCTTCAAATAGCTTCTTATCTTCAATCTCTTGTTAATTTAAACCTCACTTCCTCACTCCTCTCTCGATATTTTCCATAAGCCTTAATCTACTGTCTACCAACTGGTCTTCTCTCTTTGCGTCTCCATTCTAAGAATGTCCTTCTTCCATTAGTTTTACGTGTCCAAACCACATTGGTTGCCCTCTTGATGTCTTCACTTCGAAGTTTATCCAGTTTTGTGATGCATTTTATCATTTTGAGTACCTTCATTTCTGCTGCCTGGGGCTGGCTTCTATCATTTGATGTTAACGTCCAAAACTCATGGTCCTAGGTTAGAATTTGCGTCAGTAAGGAGAGTTATATAAGAGTTTTTACTTTACAAGGTATGTTTCTCTCTTTCAATAGTGGATACAGTAGATCATCATCATCTCCTCCTACGCCTATTGACGTAATGGCCTCGGTTAGATATCACCGGTCATCTGTATTCTGAGGTTTTAATTTAGTAATTCTCCATTCATCGTATCCTACTTCACCCTTCATAGTCCTCAGCCATGTAGGCCTTGGTCTTCCAACTCGTCTAGTGCCTTTTGGAACCTAGTCAATCATTTGATGAACTAATATCTCTTGGGGAGTTCGAAGAGTATGCCCAAACCATCTTCATCTACTCCTAACCATGATTTCAACCACATATGGAACCTGTGTAACTTCTTTCATGGTTTTATTTCTGATCCTTTCGTGCCAGTTAACTCCCAATTTCTTTCTGAGGATACAGTAGATACGGGGTTTTATTGAATTTATATAATCTACTTATTATACCCAGCTTAGGATCATTTTGATAACTAAATAGAACTGTCAAATTTCTGCACTGTTGTAATGCTTGTCCTTTTAATGAAATATTTATATCTGCCAGTATTCCAAAAAGGAGCTTAAACTTAGTTTTCTCATTGGTAATCTTCATGTCATTTGATGTTAAGATGCTATTCCATTGTGGCATTCTCTGTTGAAGGTCATCTATAGTTTCTTCTACAACTGCATGTTCATCAGCATATATTAGATCAGTGATTATTTTCACATCGGGATTCTGCTGGCTCATGCCTTCATTCATGAACAAAATGTATAGTAGAGGGTAAATAATGTTAAATTGCCTTACTCCTGGCTGAATTTAAAACAAGTTCTCATTTCCAGCGTTAGTTTTTACTCTGGATCTGATGTTTTGATAGGTGTTATAAATTGTTCTTATAAGTTTTAAAGAACCCCATAATACATATCTTTCAATGCATCCCATAACTTTTGCCTTTGTCAAATGCTTTCTCTAGGTCTATAAAAAAAAGATTTAGCTGCCTGTGTTCCACTCCCAGCTCTTTTCAAATATTATTTTCATGGTGAAAATCATGTCTGATGTTCCTCTCTCTAGTCTAAAACCAATTTGCTTCTCACATAACTTTGGCTCTATACATTCTCTTAATCACTCCTCAAGTATTCTCTCATATGCCTTGAATGCATGGACCGTTCAACTTTATCTCTATTATTTATAGGTAGAGCACAATAAACATCTTTACCAATCCTCAGTGGTATCGTCTCCAGGTTTATCAAGTCCAATAGGAATATGGTGCCATCATTTCCAATATGTTTATGTAGTTCCCCAGATAGCTGATCTAAAGTAGAGGCTTTACCATTTTTCATTCTCTTGAAAGTACATTTTAATTCCTTTTCTGATATGCCATGTTCATTGCTCTCATTGATATTAAATTTTAGATGTTCTTCTTCATGTATATTGTTAGTGATACTTAATAGTTTTTGAGGATTTATTTTTTCAGCCTAATTATATATTTTTGGTCTCTGTTACGATTGCACCATTTCATGGGTCTGTGATTACATAGGTGGAAGATGTAGACTTCCTTCTGTATTTTTGGCAGTGTTATATATGAGTTTTCTTGTTTCTTGAAGGGCGTTCTTCATCTCCTCTCCCATTTTCTTCCTAAATCTTACCTTTAACTATTTTTTTATCTCTGTTTCTCTACTGGCCTCCTTATAGTTGATGTGATCTTCTAATCACATGGTTTTCATCCATTTCCGAGGGAGTTTTATTTTGATAGCAATAGACGATTTAAGTGTAAGAGTCCACCAAGGGTCTTTTGCCTTTTATCTCTTCCTCTAATATATTTCTTTTGTACTAAATTTGTAGCAGAATTAAAAACTACTGCTTTGAAGCTATTTAATTTTTCATTTGAGTTATTAATTTCCAGTTGTGTTTGCTTTGCTCTGATTATTCTCCTTTTATTTCTTCCTCAGTATTTCTCCTCTATCAGATAGGCAAGAACAAACCAATTTCTTGTTTGATTTTTTTATTGGTTTAGGTTCATTTACCATTGTTACCTGCCTATAATAATATGTGATGTAAAAGAGAGAATTTCACATTGAAGAAAATACTATGTGTATGTAATTAGCTATTTTATAAGTTTTGTTCGTTAATTAAACGATAGAGACCCAATTACAATAGCTGATTTCGTAATGAAAGAGAGACTAGTGTAGAGAGAGAGAGACGAGAAAAGAGAGGAGTGAATTGGTAGTTGGAAGCTAGTGTTTGTGTTAAATGTCCACGTTGCAAATTCGGTAGATGCAACAAATAATCCAGCGAAATGAGTTGTTGCTCACAGAAAACTGTTAACAATAAGGTCGCTGAATGTATG